>NC_031769.1:115795550-116066926 GCF_001522545.3 Parus major
CCATGTCAATATTCTATCTTACCCAAATAACTCATATAACAGTCAGAATCTTAGATACCAGACTAGCATATACAGAGATATTCTTTTGGATCCATAACATTTTCCACCTCTTCAGAAAAAAATTTTGAAGACCAATATCCCTGAAACCTTTTCAGTTGCTGAAATTCCCAGGACTCTTTTCAAATTTCATTGTTGCTGTTTAGAAGAAAATCTAAATATTTAAAATCCCATTGGGGAATCAGGATGTTACCAAGTCAATAATTTTCCATGGTTTATTTTTCATGGCAGCTACTGCACTCCACTCTGAGACAGCACAGACTTCATGAGATTATCCTTGAATATATAAGCAATCAGGTAATGCATGCAGTTTATCTAAAGCCAGTCAAAGAACAGGGTATTAAAGAGGAGTATATGTTATAGTTTAATATAACGGCACGCCTCAATAGTTGTTGGACGGGAAGTGAAAGAAGCAGCGCTATTAAACCCCAAAGCATCCCGTTATTGGACAATAATATGTAAGTGGAATGCATTATTATGATTATAAATAGGTCATTTCTAAAGGAAACACACTCGATGCAGACGGGAATAACAAATCATGTGTAAAAAGAAATGACCTTTAACGGAACAAAGAACAGTAAATAGAAGAGACTGCATGAGACTTCTCTCTGCTGAGCGAAGGAACAGCGCTTGTTTGTCAGGGTGGTGCTGGGGAAGTTACATGTCTCCTGCCTGTTAGTTTGACTGCATCCACTTGGCTGCAATTTGCAGTGCATGCAGACTGCCCATGGAATGTGAAGGTTAGGAAGGGCATATGAAAGGACTGAATATCCAATTATTGCCTCTAGCTGTTTATCACTGCTGAGTCTAAAAAGAGAACGGACGGGATTTAAAGCAATATAAGAGAATCCAAGGCACCCTCAAACCCATTAAGCAGAGATAATAAAGATGATTCATAAATGGAGCTGTGCACATCATCCTTCAGAGGGAGGTTTAAGCAGTTGTTTTGGGGATATTCAGCCTCAGGAAGTAAAAGAAAGATGATTTTACTCCACCAAAATAGCTTGAATTATAAACTGGTAATGCATGTTAGGATATAAACTGAAAGTTAATTATTTTATTTTTCCTTGACATTCTCAATCCAAAGTCATATTATCACTTAGTGATACATGGAGGGAATGATAGCTACCACTATGACCAAGAATGAGGACCTAAAGACCTTCTCCATTCAACAGAAAATTGCAACATTCTGCATAGAAATGTTTTTAAACAAACAGCCATAAAACCCCAGGAAGGATTTGGTAGGCAATGTAGGATGAGAATGCAGAATAAGAGTGAATTTATGAAGATTTATCATTTGCTTTCAAATTAGCCTTTCATTTAACATTCAGTGAGTCAGTGTATGAATGCTGCCTGAAACACTGAATTTAAACAAGAATTTGGTCTTAATGCAGAAATTAGTACCATAACCAGCCACAAAATTAATGTTGACTGATCATTCTGCCACTGAATGCATCATCCAAAAGGGCTTATCTGCATGTGTTTTATCTCAAAAGTTGCACAAAAGACATCCGTCTCAAAATTGGGCCAGTCTGAAATCAGCACATCAAAAATTCAGTGACATGTAACCACTCTGAATTCTAGGCTTGGAACTTCCACTAAAGAGATCAGAAAGCTTTTGGCAAGCGCCTTCCAATTTTGGTTTATATGCAAAACCTGCAAAACCTGTAGAACATTCTTTGAGTTGAAATGTTTAGAGAAAATACCACGCTTTCCTACAGGGGAAATTCTTTAAATATCCCTTTTGTATGAAAACACATGTATAATAATGCATTTATTCACCTGTATATATTCTCATCTGGAGTCACCCAACAGGTTCACCTTTCAATTTTTTTCCTAATATTCCTGCCCACAGAAAATAACTTGCTGTAACTATGGTATTACTTCAATAAAATCCTTTTTTTTTTTTTTTTCAATTTCAAATCATTATTTTAAAAAATCATTAAAGAATATTGAACTCATGAAAGCCTGGGTTTATTGCCCTGAAACTGATATTCTCTAGAAAGAAAGCAGCCTTTGAGTCAGTAATAGCAGACCAAGCATTCATCACAGCTGTGATCATCCTTTAGCCACATTGTGAACATTTCTGGTTTGTATCCTCCTTTATCTGTCAGGTTGTGACCAAGAAAAAGGATGCCAATATTATTAATTGTTTCTGAACCGACAACATTATTGCAGCTGAAGAGGCCTGTTTATCTGAGCCACTAAGTAGTGCATGAAACAGGGTATGAGTTATCTTCAGCCTTGGAATGTCCACATCAGTTTTGATTATCTGCATAAATGCAGCCCACAGTTTAATGCTCTGGTAGTTTTATTTTTCTTTCTGCTTCTATTATATAGCTTTTCTGTATTCTTGTTTCTTGGATTGAAAGCAACAGCGGTTGGAAGTTTCCTTGTGTAAGAAACTCTTGACTCTATCTGTGGAAATGAACAAAAAGTTGTTAATACTACAAAAACAGAATTGAGAGACATATGTACGAGGAGTATACTGCTAAATATTCAAGCTCTCATATCCATTCATAACAACTAATGCCACAGAAAAAGATGTTGCAGCTTCAGACCTAGAATTTCCTGTAGCATTGATGTAGCAAAGATGTTGACAGATGGATTTGTAAGCCTGCAACACATGAAAGCAGTGAATAAAATATCAAACATGTAGAGGAGGTGCAATATGAATTCATTGCCTCTATTCTAATACACAAGAGAACATTCAGTAAAGTTAAAATTAAAGTTACAATATTTTTTCGCCATATGAATACTGTGAAACCCATTGCCACAAGATGTTGCAAAGATCAAGAATTCACCAAAATTAAGAAAGGAATCAAACTTTGTAAGCAGAGCAGTCCAGTCTGGTGTCAGCCTAATTAGCTATAAGCATGTGATATAATGAGTGTTAAACTTTACACTTTAAGATAAAAGCAGTTTTGATTCTGTTATTAATTAGGAAGTGACTTAGGGTATGAGGCAGATAACTTCTATGAGCCTGCTGCAGGATTTTTAAAACTCCCCCTGGAGTACTAAGTGTTTCCAAATCATATACTATAACAGGTGGAACTTATTCTCACTCAGGATGGCAAGTCACATGTTTTTACCTACCTAAGTAAACTTTTTGCTTAAAAAAGAAGGCCATGCTATGACCATATTTGACCTTTTAGTTTAAATGAAATGAAAGTATTCCTATTAAGAATGGCCCAGCTGCAGAAGATAGAATCATCTGATATTTAGGAAGTTTCAATTTATATAATCTCAAAGTAAAATAAATATTTATCTGCAGATATATTCCTTAATTTCTCAATGTTTTCAAACAAAAAATCCTATTTATTAATGTAAAAAATAAAACCAACCCCAAACACACAATTGCTGACTTTTTCATTATTCCTTTGATTTTAACTTCATGAATCTTGTAAGCAGGTCATTAAGATAATGGCACTAATCACACTCATCTGAATATGTGTTGTCCTCTTTGATGTGCTTAGCAATATGCTGCTCCTGTATAAAATTAAATACTAACACCCACAATAATACAAAGATAAAAGTGATTGTATGAGAAATATTTCCTTAATAGCTATAACTGTTTGTGAAGGCTAAAATTTCCCCAGTAAGTTATAAAAAGGTCACAGCTTCCTCCATTTATTTAATACCATGAATACAGCCTTTTGTTCACGAATTTGCCTGCAGTCAAAGCTAATTATTACCACCATATTGCATATTTTTTCCTACATGGTACATAGATGAGTAAATGCATTGTAAACAACCATCAAGCTCCAGGATGATCATAGCATGAGTGAGGAAATGAGCAGCTACCTTTCAAATCTCATTTCCAGAAGATGCTGTAAATTAAGCTCAGGAGAAATTATGTTTCTGAATCTTTGAACTCAGCTATTAGATTTTTATTGTCTTTACTAAAAAGTAAACCTGACTCATCGTTCCTATTACAGATGTATGATTACATGATTGAAGGCTAATGATTTCACAGGCATATTTCAGGGTCTCAGGACTCATCCAAGGTCTTCCTAATGATGGGATTCAGAATCTGTCCATGGGCCCACCAGACATCACTTCCAAAGGAGGGCAGAGCCCTCTGACAACCAACAGACAAACATTCATTTATTTTGATCTTCAGCCATTAGTTTAATACCTGCAAGATAGTGCTTTAGAAAGACTTTTGCAGTTATAACATAGAAACCTTATTCTTAAAAAAATCTGAGAACCATGGCTCTATTTAGGAATTCACATTAATAGCTGCTTACCTTCAAGCACTTAAACAGATATTTCTGCTTGATTTCTGTAGTATTTCTCATATGCTTCAGGTTAAACTCCAGTTTAAGTGCTTTTAGAGATAAGAAAAAATTTCTCAGTGTCTTGTATGACTGAAGAGTAAATTTTAGGCAAGGAAAGAGCTTGGTAATATTCTCTTCTCACTAAACTTTAAAAATATGTTTCTTAGGGAATCACTGTGGTTTCTTGCACAATTTCAAAGTATGGAGTTTTATTTTTTTATTTTTTTTATTTTTTGTGGAAATGTTCTGGTCCTATTTTTTGTCATATGCTTTCACTAATATGTTATTAGAAATTACTTTGTGTGCTGATGAAATCTTTCTATCACAAGGTCCGGCTGCATACCCTCATAGTTTAAAAAGACACTTCCAGTTTTTTCTTTAATCTAGAATTCAAGAAATGTAAGAGATTCATTGCCCTGAATTGCATCCATCATCCTTAATAGATAGTATAAGTTAATTTCAAAGGTGAACCTGATCATTATTTTACCACATAAAATTTGATATTTTGCAAATTTTTACTTTCGTGTCAGCCTTTCATTGTTTTTCCCCAAGTGACAGTAAAATAATTCAAAATCTTGAGTTTTCATATAAATTGAAATAATTACATTTTTATTGCCTTTTTTTAGGAACAGAAATTGTAATTAAGAGAAGTAATGATTGTTCTATCAAACTATCCTGCTCACATTGGCTACTGGCATCCTTAGGTAACTTCTAAATGGATACTTCAGGACAATTTTTCTTCAGAATTGGAGCAGAGTGACTTTGTTAGTGGCCACAGCTGTGGTTTGAAGGAATCTCAACAAACATCTCAAGAGTTTTTCCTGGTAGTTAAATTGACCCTTGAGACTTATGACTAGAGAACTTTTAGTTCAGCTTTTAGTTTGAACTCCATGATTTTCCAGAGTAGCCAAAGAAATAAAGTATCTCCAAAGTGGTATCCTATGAAGAAAACAACCTATAGTCCAGATTATTGAACAATTATTGTCTTCCATAATTGTCCAAGTCTCTGAAATACACCACCTAAAATGATATTGCCCCATCCCTGGAAACATTCAAGGTCAGGTTGGATGGGCTTCTGAGCAACATGAATTAGTTAAAGATGTCACTACTCATTGCATGGAGGTTGGACTGAATGGCTGTTAAAGATTCCTTCTAAACCAAACCCTTCTATGAATCTGTGATAAAGACTGATAGCATACTGAGAGACAGATTGGTCAATGCATTTTATCCCTTTATTCTGCCTGATGCCTTTGTCAGCTCAATGTAGTAGGGAAATGTCTTTTGGCTGTGCTGCATTCCTTTGTTGTAGGCCTGTGAATGTCAAAAACCACCCTAGGAAAATTTTACGAAACTTATATGCAATGGTTACTTGTTTGTTTTTTTTTTTTTTTTTCATTCTTTATAGCTTCTGCAAAGTTAGAAATTTTTGAGAGTAACATTTAAACAAATATAGAATATATTCTTGCTTGTGAGGATGTGCAATATTAACATTGCCTTCAGCCATTTCAAATGTTTTTCAAAAGTAATCTCAAAAAAAGTTATTCAAAGTTGTTTTATTTCAGAACCATAAAATCTGATTATTATGAGCCCTTTATACACATCTCTTTACTGCTGCTCTTTGTTAGAGTGCTGTTGTAAGTGTGTCTCTGTGAGTGTGTAAGGAATCCCATTGGTTTTCCTAGTTTTTCTTCTTAAATAGTAGTCCTTTGCATCTATATTTTGATATTAGTTCCATGCTTGCACGTTGGTATTAACTTTTGCCACTGGTTGTACAACAATAATATCCATAGTTTTTACTTTTTAACTAGATTTAGTGATGGATCAGAAATATTTCAGTCAAGATCTTCTATGGAAGCTAAATAATTCATTATATATTTGTCATTCTAAAGTTTAGTTTTGATAATTAATTAATGTGCATATTTTAATGTACACCGAAACTGTATGTACATTACACACATCACATTTTTTGTGAAAACCTCCTAATTTCACAGGATTTTATATCTCATATCAGTGGATCTTCTGTTAATGCTAGTTTAACTGTAATCTGTAATCAATGCATTATTGCTAGTACAAGTTATTGGAAATATAGGAGGCTTTAGATTTTTACATGAGTCTTTGTTGTTATATTAAAGATGCAATAAGTTTTGGACAAATGGAGGACCCAACAAAAAGATTATATTAATGTGTAGGCAAGGCTGAGTATTTTCAGATTTTTTTTTTTTTGAGATGGATTGGGACTGAGAAAAAAAATAAATTTGGGATTGCAGTATATGGGACTAAAAAAAAAAAATCAGTATTTTAAAGAGGAAAATATCTCTAAATCGGGCATCATACATTTAATAAATTGAAGGCCATGGTTCTTCTTAGAAGAAAATCAGGTGTTATGAGGTTATGAACAAAAAATGGAAAGTACAAGAGAGGACTTTGGTAACTCCTGTTGGAACCACTGGTACAGATTGTATTCCATCCAGACTGATGGTGAAATGTCTGTTCCACATTTCCCCTTTCCATTTCCTCCTATCTCTGCCCCACTCACTATTGCAGATGTGGAGATAATGTTCTAAACCTTGCCCATTGTATGAGGCAATCTCTTTGCTCTACCTTGTAGTAATGTTGTGAGATTAAATGGTTACAAAAATATATTTCACAAAGACAAAAACAGTTTGTAAGTCAGGTCATTTAAATTAAGATGATCAATACTAAAAGGTGTAAAAGTGTTTTTAAGCTTGTGACATTTTATTGGTATACAACATCACTAGAATGGAGAAAAAAACAAGAGTGTACCTGAAATAATAGCAATACTGAGGGTATTGACTTTATCATGGAAATTGTGGTGGAAATGTGATTTTGCATGTTGTTTGTCAATCTAGGTACACTTTTCACTTTCTTCAATCACTGCATTTAAAATGGTTACCGAGTTAATGAAAAAAATTTCCAGTCACCCAGAGGTTTATAGCTTAACTGCATGGATGAGAACAGGTCAGATTGGCAAGCATTGGTAAATACCCAAAGCCCCAAGTGTGTTAGAGAGTGCCCACTCTTTAAAACTTCTGTGCTGTGTAACTATGCATGTGTTCCTAATACCTATACGTCTGAAGTTCAAATAGAAAAATACCTACAGAAATATAAAGTGATTGCACTTTGCCCACATTGATGTGGATTTGTTAAAGGCTGGTGTTTCTAAAAGCCTATGTACATAAATATACAGTAGATTAATAAAATAATGTTTAGGATTTGAGCCTTAAAAATTATTTCACTGTGTCCTGTAGATACAAAAAATAAAAACAACCAATGTCTACAATGCAGCTATGAAGGTGGAATCAATGCTTCGCTGTTATTTGCCTGTAATTGGCTTTGAGCATCACAATGCACGTGTAATTGGGTCTGTACTTGTATTCTTCAAGGATTCTGTGCAATTTCTACTTGAACCCATTTTTGATATGGTTCAGCTCAGCAGTGCCAGCTACCTCTTGTTATGCAGTTGAAAAACTGTGGCCATTAAAAATAGGATACGGTGTGATTTTGTTTTGCAGCACTGCATGGAAAATCAGTTGCTGTTCACAACAGCTCTGTGGTTGGTTGATTTAAAGCAGGAGGGCGACTTCAAATTGACAAGCAGACAGTTCATGAAAAAGGATATTGTATCTTTAAGGCTTTCTGACTGATTGTGTTTAACTGTGCTACTCAGCAGGCAGTAATTAGGCGGTAGCTTTGCTGAGAAACTTAAAGCAGAGGCTGCGCTGCTCTGCGCTCTTAAATTAAAAAAAATAAAAATGAAAGAAAAAAAAAATATGGATTTGAACAAATGGGATTTTTACTGGTTTTCAGCCAGTATGGGAACAAACAGAAAGCAGACCCCTAGAGGCTCCTAAAGTTATCTTCCCATGCAGATAGTCTCTAGGGAGCTGTGGTGCTTGAGAAAGGAGGCAATGAGAACCATTATAGAAGCACATGACACTATTGCTGAAGGTCAGAGAGGTACTGGAATAAAAGAGAAGCTGCTGATACAAAATGACATGACTGCTGCATCTTCTGGACAAGTTCACGATTTTGATTGGAATGTAGCTCGAAAACATCATGAATGTGATTAATAAATAAAAGTACATAATAATGACGATGGCTGAACTAGTGCTTCCCAAGACTGCTGCAGTGCACAAAAGAGTGGGAATCTAAGATAAAAGGCAGCAAACAAAATATGTAGTTAATGCTGCTGCCTAAGGACAGTTTGATTTGAAAATGCTATTGTAGTTTTGTGGAGAGAACACTGCAGTGCACAGTTGCAAACACTGAATGCGGAATTGTCAGCCCCATGAGTGTTGTTACAGTAAAGTAACAAATTGTGGAGGGAGTAAGAGAAAGTTAAGATACAGTTTTGTCACAAATAACATAGGAGTATCATGGAAGCACTCTTTGCTGTCACACCTCTATTTTCTGTCTCTGCTATTTTGATGGTTGTGGACATACCATTCTTTAAGAGAAACCAGCCTTTGAGAAGACTCAGGGTTCTATCGCCATTGATGTATACTACAACCTCTTTGATTATATTTTTAAAAATGTAGTTAATTTGTTTATCTGATGGCATTATGCTGCTGGAAAATGAATCTATCCATTAACAGTCGATATTTAAGCACATATTTTGATTTGGCATCAGGCAATAGGTACTGTTAAAGGGTCACATTTTAGGTGTGTTGAGCTCTATTTTTGCTCCATAGCCTCGGTTTCTGAGGTCCAGAAGTCTTTTGATGACTATGGTTCTGATTCTGATTAGAACTGCTCTCTATAGTTCTGACATGGATTCTGATAACTGTGGGTGATTAAAGTCAGTCTCATTCAACAAACTCTCTGGTTTGACAAATCTTTTTTATTTTATCTCTTCGTTCACATGTTAATGAAAATGTAAATTAGCATGTAAGTTGGCAAGAATGCTGCACTGAGCAACATGCATTTTCACAAGACCATTGTCCTGAGGTTTGTCGTTTTTTAAAAAGGTTTGATCTGAGTAAATTAAGAAAGCTTATCAGAATTCTCTGACTTACAATATATTCTCTGTTTATAAGGGCCAGAATGGCTTTCCAGTTATGGCTGGGCTTGCAACAGCAAGAGGGATTCAGTGCCACTGCCTAAAATTCACCCATCTTTATTTCCTCTTTTCAAGGTCAGTCCATTTTGTGTACTTCATAGACGCTCTTTGAAACTGGGATACCAAGAACATCAGGGATTAAATTTCCAAAGTATTTTTTTTTTTCTAAGTGACAATGACCCTAATTCATTGTCAGTTAATGCCAGGTGGTTTTTCCCCCAGTATTAAGTTTTTCAAAACTGTAGGACACTATTCACAGAGGCTTAACATAGGGAAGAAATGATTACTTTAAATCAAATAAAATGAATAATTAATTACATCACATTTTATAATTCTGGTTTTAAGCATAAAAACAGTGGTTTGTTATTCAGCAAAAGGTTTTTGTAGAATTTCAGCTAGCATATAATACAAAACAATGACTGCATACCTAATGTGAAAAACTTTGCTCTTTTAGGCAAAAAGAGTCCTGCTTGGTGCTTCTAGTTTTTTCTGGGGTGTTTCAGCATCCACATTTTAAGGCAATGCCTATCATATGAATCTTCCCTTGGAGTCTTCTGGGGCCAATGAAGTGTCTGTCTTTGATTCTGATTGTAAAACATTGCCCCAGCTCTTTACCACAAATCTGAAAATCAATTTTTATATCCAAAATTATCTTAACTTTTTTCTATGCTAAAACTGTGGACCTCTCATTTCTTTCTATGGTTATTCTACCAAGAATGAACAACTCAAAGTGAAGAGCCTTTCTGTGTTTTTCTGTCACAACTCTCCTCTTCCTCCCATCTATTTGTGCACATGTGCCTGGACAGAGATGCTTACAGTTTACACATATATATGTGTATACACATTTGCATGAGCTTACATCTCTACTTATGCAATATTTATATAGGTAAGAATATAGCAGCTGGAACTCATAGAAATGATTATGAGACATGCATGCTTTCCTGAAGTCTTCAGAGAATCATTGAATGGTTACATGCCTTTTCTGACCTGTATGGTTTTGGCATTGTCTCGAAGTTTTTTGAGTGGTGTGTGTAATCTATTATTTGTTGTTTAAATTTGTCACCTGGTAAACCCTTCATTTTTTTTACATGGGAATCCACACTGATGGAAATTTGTTTTTCCACAAGTTGTTTCACAGTCTCCAAACCAGTTCAGCTTTAACAATGTCCGTACATGGGCTGATTACTGTGCCGTATTCCAGGCTGAAATAATTGTGTACCTGCCCATCTGCTTCTGCCTTTTGCAGCACCTTTCTGAGGACAGCTCCAGGGCACCCACTGGGGGCCAGGGCAGGATCCTACCGAGGGGTCCATGCATTCCTCTTGTGGGAATGGACAGACTTTGTCAGTGAATTTCAAAGCTGTTTAATTAAGCATTCCTCCTTTCTATGAGTAATAGCCTTTAACAGCCTACATTTCCAATACCAGCTAACTAAAGGTATCAAAAATATCTGCTACTCATAACATAAACCCTGCAATAGCATTCTAACCAGCTCTTAAATTTAAAACAGAAAACTGCTGATTAATGGTAATGATCAATCAACTCCAAACTAGATTAAGAAACTTAAATACTCTGAGAATAATATATGGGTACCAATTTCAAAATGTGGTACAAATATAGCCATTCTGGATTAATGTATATTTCTCAAAATGTAGCAGGATGAATTTAATTCATTTTACGGTGTTCATGGCTTTTAAAAATGGTTTTAGTGAATTACTATAGAAACTGTATCTTATTCTTTTAATTAATCTTTTATTTAAAGAAATGTTTTCACCCAAGATACTAAAGGAGAACATTATAAACATGCTCAGGCAAAAGGTAATAGATTTGGAGTTTAATTGTAATGTTCTGTTAAGCATTTTAATGGAAAACCTGATGACCCAATTATACAGCAAAAGTGGAAAATCAGAACACAGTATCTGGATTTGAATATAAAAATGCTGAGATGCATAATACATACGAGTTTGATATCTATTCTGCTTCTTGTCAAGAAGGTAAAAAATTATCAAGAATTAACAGACAGCAGAAATCAGACCCTGAAAAAGAGCTGGGCGTTCTGGGGAGGAATATAAATTATAGTTTAACTTGGAATAGTACCCTGCTTTTCCATGCAATGCAGAATCAGTATTTTCTTTAATTTTCCTGCACTGACATCCCATTCTTTCTGTACTACCACTATTCCTAGTGGCATCAGTAAGATCTTCTACCCAGGGTTAATCCTCCCCAGTATTGAGAGTCAGCTACAGAATTAGCTAGTTTAAGAAGAGATTTTTCCATGATACCTATAGCTCAGTCAGAAGCCAAGTGTTTTTCTTACCTTGAAAATCTTCCCTTTCCATCTAAGCTGTGGCTCCCAAACTGGGGTCCTAACAGGCTATTGGTAAGGCTGGGAAGAATGAAAGTCTGGCTTACAGAACCATAGCTTTTTAACAGTTTGTTCAATGCTAAAAATTAAATCTAATAATGTATTAGTCTTCACTTGAACCTATAATAACACCAAAAGTCTACTCTACCAGGACAAATAGTTTGAGAATGACTGCAGTGTTAAATTATTTTGTCTTCTAGAAAAGCAGATTCAAAAATACAAATACAAAATACAGATACAAAATTTTCTATCATCATTGTGCCACAGAAAACACAGAAAAATGGTGCTTCCTTTGGTAAGTGGTACTTTGGGTCCCTAATGTTGAAAGAAAAAGTAATGAAAATGGGACTGTGCAGATGTAATTATTCATGAAAAAATGAAGTTGTTATACAAAATCCTTAAGAAAAGTATCTCAGGTAATTGTAACCTGAGATAAATATGCAGACATGTGAGACCATGAAATTATCAACTTTACTTAATGCCTCAAAGGGATGACTTTGAGGGTATCTGACCTGCTACCAAACTGTGCCAAACAGGAGGCTGGGGCACAGATCTTTATTAGTCTGTCAGTGTTTACTTTTAACTATCCAAGCCTTGATTTCTCACTGCCTCTACACACAGAAGTGTTACCTGCTAAGTAAAAATGAATGCCAAACATACCACGACTATAGCTAGCCTCTGGCATACAAAGTAGTTGTTTTATTTTACTTGAATAGTGTACAAAAAATGTGCATCATGTTTACTATATTAATTTATATGTAACCTCATATGATCTTCATTTCTTGAAAGTTTCATGGGGCAATGATAGACCATGAACATGTCAATATTGATTTAATCTTCATTATGGTGGTCTACATCATCAAGTGCAGATGCTCAAAAATTCATTAGCTCAACAATTCAGGTTGTGGCAGGATTCTTGAGGGACCATAGTGGCAATTGACTGTTGGATTTTCCTTAGGAGAAGCTGACAGAGTTAATTTGTGGCCTTCAAATGTATAACCATTCTTAAAAGCCAAGCAGTTCTCCTGGTGGTTCAGAAATTCCTAAGTGTCTTTTACACATCTTTTTGATGCAAGTTAAGGGGGAGAAAAGCTATCTGGAGAATTGGTTGCTCTAGGTTTGGTTCTGATCATTCAAAGAGGATTAGCTGCAAATGTGGAGATGGAAAGCAAAGAGACAGTAGCAAAGCAATGAGAGGCTTCAAGATCTTTAAGGAAAGGAGACACATGACCCTGTAATATAAAAGCAGTGCATTTCAAACAGGGAGCCCTTAATAGCTGCAGAGAAAGATGAGGTGTACAGATAAACAAAGAAAATAAATTCTACAAGGAAATAAATTCCTGTAAAAAATTAATATTAATTACTTCAATAAAGAGGAAGAGTGGGAACTATACAGAGGCCAATCTTGTAAAATCATTAGCTCTTTGGTAAACACCTAAAATAAAGAATTTAGAAAGTATGAAGTAGTTCAAATGACTGTTAGATGTAGCCAGTAGTTCATATGAATACAAAAAAATAGCAGAAGATATTGAGACAAATTCAGAAGTGCCAAGGAATAAACCAAGAAACTTTCTACAAGACACATGAAAGGTGAAAAGAAAGCAGTTTTAGTTGGAGCAAGACAAGGAAAATTAGGACCATTAAGTAATCTCCATAGAGACTGAAAAACTGATAAAAGAATACATAGTTAGTTTCTTTTTATGTCTGCACTATAAATTCTGTAAGCAGTCAGGAAGTTAGTACTACTAACACCAAGGAAAGTTGTGAAATCTCAGGTTAAGACAATCATTTAGAAAGGTACAAAGATAACACATCCATTTTTAAATGCCTGGGTCTAATGAAATTCCTGTAGCTAATGAAAATCCATGTAGCTAAAGCAATGCTGAAGTGTTCTCAGTGGTGACATTTCAGAGGAATTCAGAAGGACTATGGTAACAAGGTAAAAAGAGAGTCAAGAAGCTGTACACTAACCAGCTTCACTTCTCTGTGAGAGAGGGTCTCAGATATCGAAACAAATTATTTATAGGCACCTCAAAGTATATAAAAAGGTGTGCAGTCAGCATGTTTTGAAGACAAACCACGTCACACCAGTTCAGCTGTGATACAGTACTGGGTGGTGTGCTGGATGTAAGAGAAACAGTAGACATTACTGTTCTTGATTTAAATAAATTCTGTCTCACACAAGGCATCTCATAAGGAAGTTAGACAAAACTCTTGGACTTCAGATATGTGCAAAACTTATCAAAAATTATTTTGAGTACGTACCAGTTTGCTACTACCCCACATTTTTATTATTAAACTGGAAGTTGCATAATATAGCAGTTTGCTTATTAAATTTACAGGGAACACTACTGTGGGAGTGGCTACAAGCATGCCAGAGATGGAATTATAACTAAAATTGATCTGAATAAATCAGCTGGAAAAAAATGAACACGACTCAGTAAGCAGGAATACATAAATCTGCTTTTAGATATGATGAACTGAAGAGGAAATAGGAAGTAATAGAGTAGGTTTCAGATGTGTAGAAAAAACCTGGGAGATGTAATGGGTCACAAACTGAGTATGAGTCACCAGTGTCATGATACAGTGAAAAAAACAAATACTGTACAAGTGTATATAGCGGCAAAATAAAGAGAGTTAAGTGAAAAACATAGTCAATAATTAATTAGCTGAACAAGAGCATTCATTTTTAATAAATATTTAGGAGGATGCACAGAAGTATCATACTGCATTACTGTACATCCAAGAATTTCCTAAATATGAAGTTCAAAGCACCTTAGGTACTAAACTTCAAATAGTACAATGTGTCAGATAAGCACAGCATTATATGCTGGTTTATTTCTAATTCTGCTTGGTGCTGAACAATTTTCTTGAAAGATGTTTAGTCCCCTCAGTTGTTACTGACTTAGCATTTGGCATATTAAAGGTGATTTTTTCTTTTTTTGCTTCATACACAGTAAGGCCATACAATGCTGTCTCTTGGCCTTTGGCTACCAGCACAGAGTGGAGCTCTTTGCTCTTTATTGGCTCATAAGGCCAAAATAAGAAAAATAGAGTTAAGTAGATAGATTATCTTGTGCTGAGAAAAAAGATCAATATATCTGCTTATAAATTCTGAAAAATGTGTTTTCTTTTTACTTTGAGAATGTAAATATATTAAAATCAAAAATCCATGCAAAATTTTGAAAAAAATTCTTTTTTTTTTTTTTTAAAGGTGGACAATTTTCATTAAACCAAAGTTTTTAGTAGAGTAAGTAGAACAAAAATCCCTTAACTAGGCCAATTTTCATGCTTGAAGACAAGTATGTGCTTAAGTGCCATGTTGAACAGGAGGAACATTACTGCAGGAAGAGCAGTAAAACCTTAAACTCAACCTTATGAATGGAGTCCTAGAGAAGAATGTTAAATTTGCAAATGTAAATACAATGTCACATGACTTTAAAGAAAATGGTTGGGTTCTGTGAGTGGCTCTGTCACAGATTTACATAACAATGTATAAGTCACTTAATCTCCTTTATTTTCTCCATCTGTACAATAACACCAGTTCTGGGGCAGTGTTGTGAGACTTAGTTAATTGCATAGAAATTATTTAAAGAACCTTTAGTGAGAAGTTGTATTGATGCTTTCAGAAACATGACCTTTTTTTAAACTAGTGATTGTCTTTGCTCTCCCCCTAGAATTGACACAGGCAAAAGAAGTAATTCTTTTTTGACTGGCACTTGCTACACAGCTAAATTTCGAAGCAGTCTAAAAATTTTCACAAGCCAGATATTCTGGGTCCTGGGGAGGGAGGAAGAGAAGGAAAGGAAAGAAAAAAGAGAAAAACTTTTTGGTCTTCCTGGGATGGCAGAATTTGGTAAAGCAATATACATGCAATTAGAAGTGAAGGCTGTCCAGACTGAGCTTCCCTCTTTCCCTGACTTTAACTGCTGACTCAGTGGAGCAGACCTAATAAAACTGGTCAAATGTCCAACATTCAGTAGGGGTGAAGAGTTGCCGTGGTTGCAGAGCAAACAGGAAGGAATCAAATGAGGGAGGGAAAGGGGATGGGTACAGAAGAAATTAATCCACGTAAGAAGCAATAATAATCCAAGTAAAGTGGCACTCCTGTAGAGTGTTTTGTCAAAACAACAAAGATGGAATTTTCCAACAAAAATTATTTAAAATATTTTGCTTGAGCCCCTTTATTAATTATGCTGCCATTCTGCCTGCTGCTATAATAATAGTTTTACAACTCCTTCATTCTAAAATGCTCTCTTAACTCCTGGCTGAGGACAGATGAATGTTGATCACAAGGAGAATAGAAATGAAGAACTGACATTAATGAAGATTCAAAATGCATGCCTGAATGGCAGAGCTTTATCTGTACAACCACAAGAAACTGAGAAGGGTCTAGGAAGAGCAAACATCCCGAGCAAAACCTTCTTGTTTGTACCAAATATTATAATATGCATGTATGAATTAATATACAAAAAATAGCAAGTGGACACAGCTGTGAGAATACAGTGAGGTGCCATGGTGACAGGAGACTTTATAAAAACCCAAACAGATAGCAAAGGGCTCCTGAATGTAATGAAGCCACACGGCTGATTAGGCAGAGAGACCACACTGTGCGAGAATGAGGCCTAAAGCAAAGAACAGCCTGAAAGAAAGCCATGAGAGAGAGAGGGAGAGGGAGAGATGCTGGGGAGAGAGCGAGGGAGAGGGACTTGGAAAAATGAGATAAGTAGACTTAGAGCTAGAGACAAAGGCAGAGAGAGATCTGTAGGGCTTGTAGGAGAAGCAGTTTGGTATGTGGCTGACAATAGAGGGCTGAAAAAGGAGCAGTTAGCTTTGGGTTCTCAAAGAGTCCCGAGAACCCAGGGAAAAACAGACTTAAACAAAAAAATGTGCATATGGTAAAGGCATTGGGAGAGCAAGAAGGGACAGCAGGGCAGCTGCAGGTGATCACTGCAAAAGAAGGCAATGTGTATTGGGAGGTAGCATGAATCTATGGGCACAGTTTAGACTACCAAAGGCTTCTGCTATGGTTATGCAGTTCCTGCATAACCTGTCTTTGGTCTTCTTGCAAAAGAGTGCAAGAATTTCTATCTCCCTCTTAAAAGAAGAGCTGGTATTTTTGGTGAGCACTATTCATCTTCCTCTCAAGTGCCTGTCCCTCAGTCTTAGGTTCACAGTAGTTGTCTCCTCTTCAAGGCTACGTTTTGAATCTCATTTAGATGTTTGACATGAAATTAGGGTGAGAATGATCATAGTTCTTATCAACTGTACAAATCACTATATGTTTTTAAAGGCTCAGAGGTGAAATCCAGTCTGGGTGCAAACATGTCTCCCTCATTTTATGCCTGGCAGCTGTCAGTGGGTCAATAATATCCAGTAGCTCTAAAACTGAAAATTTCATTCATCACATGAATGTAAGCTCACTTAAAGAGAGACATCTGAGCATCCTGAACCCTCCTTTCCCTTTGGCTGTCCTCACACCATGGCTCTTTGATCGTAGCTGGAGAATTTTTTGGAGGTACACATCTTTTTTAATGTACTGAACAAAAAAAGAGGATGATTTTAGCCTTATGCAAACATCACCCCACAGAGAGGTCTCCACATAAACAAAAAAATCTGGCACAGAATGAACTGTGGCCCTTGCCACTGCAACTTGAGTCAATTGCCAGTTACAGCGAGATGCAAGACTCATAGATAAATTGTTTGTCTTTATTTAGTTACTGTAATAACAGTGAAAACAGAATTTAATTTTGTTCCCTTTTCCTTGAGTCTCATTATAAAACTTCAGCAATTCATTGATTTTCACACTTTTATCCAGACACCAATGCTGGTGCAAGTGTTGTACTTCACCAGAACAAATGCACTGGGTAAATCTAGGTAAAAAAATCATGTACTTTCCATGAAAACTCCTAATATAAACTTATATAAATACTGGTATTTTTATAATGTTTAGAAAAATCTCAGTGTTTATATGTATAAAAATCCCACTTACAGTCCATGTAGTTAATGGCTGAATTTCCTTTGCTTTTTATTGCCATAATATAAATTTGAAGAGGAACTCAGAGTTATGAAAACGTGGCAGAATTAAGGAATTTGTTGACAAAGACATTGAAACTACAATTAGGTATTCAGCCAAGCTGTAGGGTCAATAGTAGTCAAAATCAGACATATCAGAAGATTCAGAGAAGGTGAAATTTGAACATTCATTTCATATCCGAATATCTTTTTGTAGGAGAGGACTTCACTCTTTAGTTGAACTTTTCCTTTTTTTGATTATCAAATCCTTTCAAATAACAAATGGTGTAAAATAATAGCTGAACTTAATCCATGTAGCTAAGGAAAAAATCATTCTTTGAACTTTGAACATTAGCTTCTCTAAATCAATTTCTGAATAACAACCCAGACAACCCCCCACAGGTCTGTACCATCTTCAGAGTTCTATTCAGTACAGCTGATAAGGGAGGAGAGGGAAAGTCATGCCATGGTCTTTATGACATGACATCACAGCAGACAGGGTACCTGCCCTGAGGAGTTTGCAGTACAAAACAAAATCAACCAGCTACTGAAGCTAAAGGCTTGAAGTGATGGGAGTAGGCTCATACTAATATTCCTGCAGTTGGTAAAGTACTTTGTACAAAGCAGCATACATATTCATAACCAAAAATCTCTGCTAAAGCAATTTCAGATAAGTAGCTTTAGCTAGCCTCAGCTAACTTCTAAAAACAACTTCAAACTTTGTGTCTGTAAACTCCACACCTTTGAAAAAGAGTAAATATGCTGTCAAGAGTTTCTGTGTAATTCTCAGTGGCTGTGATAATCTAACATTTATGACAAATTGACCCAATTTGTTTCTACCCTTGATTTTTCCCTTTAGTTTGCTCTTGCACATGTATGTACCAATTTTAAGGTGTTTCTCTTTAATTATATAGGAAATATTTTGAAATCTAGAAGTTCTTACATGGATTCTAGATGTTTTCTTTTAATTTGTCATGGCACAAAAATACTGCTTTAATCAGCAATGACATGCATTGTCCCTTTGGTGCCAGAGATGTGCTGGTATATACCTATTAGGTGTTCTTCATTTGTGTAAATTTGAGACCAGCATTTATATTTCTTAGAAGAATGTGATATTTAGATGGAAAAGAAACAGCTAGGTACAGGCTTTTTTACAGTGTCTTTTGAAATAATATTTAGAGATATGTTAAAAAGAGTATATATCAGGTAGCAAATATAATCTTGTAGCACTGGACTGTGTGAATGAAAAATGCTAAATGACATTTTCTTGAACAATAAATTACCTAATAGCTAATAATTAATTTATTCAAGTTAATTTTAATGGACTCATTTCCAGTACACAAAATGTCTGAAAGTGAAGGTCAGTGGAACCTGACTGTGTGTCCAGAGCAATAATGTGGTGCCCCATTGTCACAAAGGCAATGCCACTAAGAATACCATGGGAAGTCCAATTTCACCTGCCAGATGGAAGTGATCCTTAAATTCTGCATATTTCTTTGAAGGACTGTTATTCACCTTAAAGCAGATGGGAAAGAAGTGATCAAGTCAGTGTACAAATATGGGGCTGCTGGAGGTGTGAGAGGCTCAAACTCTCAGCTGTGTTCACTGCCCACATCAGCACATTGCTGGACACTGCTGGACACACTGTCATGCTGCTGTCACCTGGAGTGTGTGACAATTATCCAGCATAACCATGAGCAACTGAGTTGAAAAGGTGGATATTATGCAAGGTCTTCAGCTTGTGAAAATTGGTAAAGCTCCATTGAACTTAGCTGAGGATCTGGCCCTGTGCATTGTCATATTATTTGGAAATGCTAAATTGCGTAAATATTCATATTCTCTGCTGTCTGATTTTTATTTTAATCTAGCCAAACATATTATACTTTATAAATTACGTATTAATATACCAATTAGTGGATTTTTTAAATTATCTGATTAAATTTGCTCTTTAGCTGCTTAGCTTGTTTTGCAGCAAATCTGGTTTCTCCATGGCAATAGTAAAATAAGAGTTGAACAGAAGGGTCCTTGAAAATATAGTATAAATCTGAGACCTTTATATAGAATGACACTCTGTACACTTTCTTTTATGCTATTTCTTACATATAAATGCAAATGTACATCTCATTCATTGTTGTACGTAATGTGATTTAGCTCTAATTGACTGGAAGTTGTGGAAGTCTGATTCAGAACTGAATATGTAGATTACAGCTAATTACACAATGTGAATCTTTTAAAACATGGGAATATATTTCAAACTCTCGGTTTTTTCCTCTAACTCAGAATGAAAAGTACATAACTTTGAGCTGAAAACTTCTATGCCATGACCATTGCACAATGACATGAACATGCAGTGATATTTTTTCACTACTTTTTTTTTTCCATCTGTATCCCATAAAGCCAGCTCCAGACAGGAAAACTGAAGTATTAGCTGAAATCTCATATGAGCTGTGTTGTGCCATTTCTCTGAGAAGACAGAAGCTTTCAAGGTAAAATTTCAGCTAAAGAAGCAAAAGTATGAATGTTTCCCCTTCTCTTTTATTATTGACTTTATGAATTAAACCTAGTTTACTTGTTTCAATTGGCGTCAACATATTTTTGAATACTATTAGCATAGCAATCAGGCCTGTTCTCAGGTTATTGAATGGTGTGCTGATTTCTGAAATAAATAGATATGCAGTGTGAAGGGTGAGCTGTCACTTTGGGAGAGCTTTGCTCATCTAAACTAAAAGGCACTTCTAATTGAAAACTGTAATAGAAGAAGGGTTAGGGGAACAGTGAAACCACTCAGTCCCTTTTAGGTTTCATGGGGTTATGATAGAAGATACAGGATGAGGAGGAGGAAAATGGGTATATTATATATCAAAGAAAGCAATAGCATTAACTTAGACTAAAATAACCATATCAAAATAGAGTGGTTTTATTACTTTCATTATAAATCATTTTTTCCTGTATTATTCTTCCTTTATGGGAGTCACCTGAGGAAATCTTGGCTTCCTGTGATTTTCCACTGAACACTGTTGTAATTCCAGCATTGAAACCAAGCCTACACTCAATAATCCAGTGACACATTAGGCCAGATTTAGACTGATGGCCACTGAGAAGAATGCAGATATTCCCATTTAGCTTAACAGACTTTTTATAGATTTCTAGTGACCAAGCATTTCAGTGTTTTCCATAGTCTGTTAATGACATTTATGTCTTTCAAGAGAATCTTACATTCTCATCGAGGAATATTTGCAGAGCATGACTACAACATCCCACATCCAGAAAACAACAGCCAAGTTGTTTTCTCTGTTTTCCTAGCTGGACTTTTTCTTCAACCAACTGAGAAAGTTCAGTGAAGCCATTAAAGTAAGTTAAGATTGCAGATTAAAATAGTTTATATTTTATCCTACTAAAAGAGCTACCCTCTATCCAGTGATGTGCTTCTTCCTTTTTTCCATTCCTGCCCTGTAAGGGTTAATAATTGAGGCCTGTCTATAGCTCATTTCTATAGTAACAGCAAGACTGAGACTTTTTTATGGGCACCTAATAATTAGAAAGTGCTAGAAGGTATAACAATATAATGAATCAAAACTGATAGACTTGTGGGTTTCCATAGAAACATGTATAATTATGATAATCGGTCCCTGGCGTACCCTCAGAATCGTATACATTCAGTTAAATGCAATAAACATTAGGCACTATTTAGTGAGCTGTGATGCAGATTAACAGTGTGAGATACAGGGAGGCTATGAATAAAATTGCTGTACAGTTTATCTCAAACTAATTTCCCAGATTGCTTTAATAGATGTGCTATGTGGATGTGAAGAATTGAAAGTGTATTTTTGTTAGTGGTAAAGCTAAGAAAGATAATATTTCATAAAGTGTCTGACTGTTAATTTTGATGCAGATCAAAATGTACTGTGGCACGTTATTGCATGGGAGACCACTAAATCCACTGAGAAAATGACATGGTGGGGCTCAACTGAATTATTTATTTTTTGGATATGATATGGGGATATTCAGATTTCCTGTGCTCCTCTTGGCTTGCTGGCTTGTTTCTTTCTTTGCTTGACTCTCATTTCAGAAATAAGTTTGCTGGTGCTTCTGATCTAATTCTTACTCTATATTTCCAAAACAAACAAATTTCTAATGACTTCATATACTACTGCTTAGCATTACAAGAATTGTATTCTTAGTTTCCCACAGAATGTTGTTGATTTTTTTGTTTTGTTTTGTTATTTGATTTATGAGTAAAAAGGGATTTTTAATTCTGTGTAAGCCATTTCAGGGCCATTTAGAACTGCTTGTAGCCATGCATTGGTTATAAAAATATTTAGATGCCAAAACTCCAAGGAAAAGCTATTTATAGAGACCTACAGGTACATTATATTTGAGAGAGAGCACTGATTGTGATGTAAGAACATGCCCTGTGGGCTAGAAGACTCATCTGAGCATTCCTGCGTGTGCCACAGAAACTGCAGAAGCATTTAACTGTATTTAAATGTTTCCTAATTCTCTTCTTTGAAGGCTCAAGTTTTACTTGAAGGATGAATTTGGCTTGATGTAGCTCCTTTGTAGAAGACAAGTTTTGCACTAATGAGTACTCTGTTTAAAAACATTTATTTCAGAATGTGAGAAAATCTTTTGTGATGCAGCTGTTGAATATTAAGAACCCAGATATTCAGTTATCAGACATAATAACTTTAGGATTTAACTTGGTGCCCATATAAAGGTGTGTTTACCTTAAATGCACTCTGTTCCCTGTGAAAATTCAGGGAAAACCATTTTTGTCAAAAAATCCCTCTGGTTTCAAAATGAGTCAGTTTGGCCTCCTATTTTTCTGGTTTTTTCACTGTTAATCTAGCTTGTGATTCAGTTACAATAGTGGCAATTGCTGTCTGTTGATTCAGTCCTGAAGACTTTGGTTCCCAGAAATCCCATGTGGTGACCAAGGATTCTGGGCAGCTCACAAACTATTAAGTTCAAAACTCTTATTTTGAACATGAGGCTGCCTCTCTGTTTGTCTCCAAATTCCAGTCCCTGATAAAGAGAAGAGCCTTTTATTGAAATGGTTTCCACATCTGGTTTCCCCTTTGCTTTACTGGTACTAAAATGCCAGCTGACAGGGGTTCAGAAAGCTATTAGACAAATTCATGGAAGAAAATCTATCAAAGGCTACTAAACATAGAGATAACACCTCTGGGTCGGGATGTCCCTGAGCTGTGGATTTCTGATGGCTGAAAGCACATACCCAGGGAGCATCACTGTGTGCTTTGCTCTTATATTCCTCCCTAGGCATTTGCTATTGGCCACTGTTAAACACAAGATACCTGGGTTAGATAAACCCTTCATCTAACCCAGAACAGCCGTTGTTATAGTCTCATGTAAAAAGACTTGACTGCTAACACTGATGTGATAAAACATTTTCAAAAGCTTTCTAGAAAGTATGATACCCAGTGTGCACTGTAAAACATTCTGTCATTTTGAAGCTGGAAAATCAGTTTTTTCTTTCCTCTTGCAGTCTGTGTAGATGGCCACTGGCTGGGGGAAATGTTCTGGAAACTGAAATGTTGAAGTAACATGGGTATTTCTAGTTACCCCAGTCTATTTCCTTTGCTTTCTTCATACCATGATGAGTGATGCTTTTCTTTTAACACCTTCAGTAAAACAGGAGGTAAATTAAGGCCTTACATATTTAGTTCAACCCATTTTCCAGAGAGGTGGTGTATATTATTATAAATACTTTATAAACTGGACAGTGTCTTACTGCTCACTAACCTATCCATGTCCAAGAACCTTCCAAATTCAGAAAGGAGCAGGAGTGCCTTGGCACAGCAGCCCAGGTAGGTAGGAATGCTGTTCAAACCCTGGTTCCTACTCTGTTGGAAGGACAATGCCAGGACCAAGCCACTTGACTCCCTGCCACAGGGACCTCCAAGGATACAGATTGCAACCTTCAGCATTCCTCATACATTGCCATTTTAATAAGGAGCTCAGGTAAGTTAATGCTGCTGGCTTGGGAAGGGGCTGGATGCTTTTGACCCATCTGGACGAACAGGCTCTGCCAGTGCTCCGAGAGATTCAGGTGTCTAACTCTGATCCCATGTGCCATTGCAGATGTGGAAGGGAAATTAGGCACACAGAAAGCAACAAAGTGCTACAGGTTTAGCACAGTTGAGGGCAGCTGCTCATATTGCCTTTCTTTAACAAACCCGTTTTTCAAAGCTGCATCTCTGTTTTCTGTACTCTGTATCTGTCCCATGAACTAGCCCATGCTGATGATGACTATTGACCTCTTACTGCCTGTGTGCTCCTCAGGGCCTGCCCACAGACCCTGTGTCCCTCTAGAGAGCTGTGCAGAAAGGGCTTTTTGTCTGTGTGGAGAGTTACCTCTGCTACTGAAGCCTAAATAATAAATAAGTCATCTTCATCATAATATTATCTGATGCAGCTTGCTGATCTTGCAGAGCTGCAGCCATGGTCGAGCACACATTCAAAAGGAGTTTTTCTTTTTTTTTAGAATTTGGTCCATCAGAGCCTGCAAATGGGTGGAGGACCCTGTTTAATGATTAAGTCTGCTCCAGTGACTGGCCTCCAGCTGGCAGGCACAGCAATAACCCCTTCAGTTGTGTTTCTGCTTGTTCTGTGATAACGTAAAACAAAGGTCTCCTCTAGGGGGAAGTTTTCTGTCGCTTTCTGAATTAAATTTATTCTAGACTCCTCGTACACATTGGTTCTTGACTTTCACCTCCTGCCTGTTGCTAGATTTCTTTGTGCTGGCAAGCATCATGTTCCCCTGTGACTTCTTTTGTCATGGCAGAGTGAACTCTTTCTCACAGGCTCACTCAGACTGTTCATAGCCATATTTTCATCTTGCTTCTTTGTGAGTCAGAACTCCCTACAGCTCCACTTCTTGTTCTTCTTTCCCATCGTGCTGACATTGATTAATTTGCATGTGCATGCATTTCTAAAAAGTTTATCGTATATGTAAAGCTACTGACTAAAATTTTCATAATTTGTTAAATACAAAAAATTGGTTTTTCTCTGCTAAGTAAAAAAAAGTTCAACTCATTATTTAAATGAGGAGAACTTGATTGACAGGCAAATCAGGGTATGAATACATTATATTTCAATTTCTTTTTGTTAAATGTATTTGTCTGTTCCTATTATTTTATTTATTATTTGCCTATGTTTACAAGTAGTTTCAGATACTTACAAATCTTAGAGCTGCAAAAATTTTCTTATCTAGCAAATTATGCATTTTTTTTCTCACAAAATTATAGAAAAACGACTTTTTCAAGAAAAAGTTATTTTCACATAGATTTCACATTAGAGGTTAGTGGGAGATATTCTGAAATTTATTTTTACTACCTTTTGCTCAAGTGGAGATAATTCAGGAACTTTAGTTTCTACCAGATTCAGGTTCTCTGGAAGTGCTTGGGATTTTGATTGGATTGGACTGACCATATTGTCTCACTGCTGGTCTTAGCTTGAAAAATAAATTTTTAATTAATACAGTGACTGACTAACCTTAAAATTCCTTTTCTTGTGTTGGGAAATCTTAAGTTGTTTTCCCTTTCATTACAGTATAAGTTCCCTCTTCAGAGTAAGAAAGGCTGTCATGCTGGCTGTGTAGTGACACTGTAAGTTTTGTATGTGGAAGAGAGAGAAAACATTAACAAATATCATTCTTCCTGATTTAACTAAAACATTCAGGTAAAATAGGCTTAAATCTGATGTGTCCTACTTGAAGAAGGGTTCTTGCCTTCATCCCATAGGATATTAAATGGACCATGCTTAGGCATTTGTGTGCACATCCTCCTTCTTCATTTTCTGTTTTATCCCATCCTTTTCAGAAGGGAGAGCTCATATATAGTCTGATTCTAGCCCAGGAGTTTTAAAAGCTTCCTTGCTTTTATAAGTTTAACTCTCTGAGCTCAGCTAGGGAGGGCCTGTACAGACCTGAAAGCTTAGCCAGGCCTGTGGGAGGCAGGTTGTGAGTGGACATTCTTGTGAATCCTAGGCAGCAAGGCAGCAATGAAATAACCATTCCTTAAATGGCCAGCTTGAAAATCTCAAGGCATACCCACAGACTGGGAGATGAGTTTGTTTCTGATCAGAGAGCAGGTATTTACGATTTCAAAATGTTCTGAATAATAACCTGTAATGGGTGACATGCAGGAAATATTACAGAAGGAAGTGTGGGATGTACAAAAAGGGTGTCAGTGGCATTTTGGCAAGAACTGTAACAATATGCAGGCTAAACATGCGAAAAGCAAATGGTATAACAGGGGGTCATGAGACTCTGAATGTTTGAGACTGGAATGGTAACACAGAGACACATCTAGATCTCTAAATAAGTGAAATTTCCCCCTTATATCCCCTTTAAAGTGAGGAAATTACAATATTCTTGTATAAGTGCATAAACTCCTGTATACATGGACATATGCAGAACCTATCCAATTTCCGTCCTTTTTCACTGTTTGTAACTTTTGTTTTACTAAGACAAGATAGTGTAGTAAAAGACTGTTTTTCCTGTCTGCCACTTTAACAATATTTGGAGAATTTTAAAGAAAACAAATCTACCAAATGTTTTAAAAAATATAATTTTTTTTCTTTTAGTCTCAAAAATTAGTTTCATCATGTTGCAAAAATTTCTTGTATCATGACAAATGACAATTTTTTTTCATTCATGAAAGCCTGAAATTTATTAATTTTAAACTATACTATTTAATTACCAATCATTTTTTAAAAACAGACATGAAGTTATCCTAGTTCACACCAGAAGTTTTACTTGTTGTATTCTAGGAAATATGTATAGGAAGAAACTTGAATAAAATTGCCAAGGTAAATTTTGGCATTGTATTAAATAAAACCATATAGTTGAACTGTAATTATTATAATAGCGTAGTAAATATAGAGATAATAACTTGCAGCTATTATTCAATATGATTACTATAGTCTTACTATTATAGAACTGATTTACTATAGTTTTAATAAACCAAGAATAATTACAGTGGTTTCACTATAATAACTATAGATCAGTTGCAATTTTATGCTGAGATTTGGAGCTTTATTATTCAGTAATAGTTCTTTAGACAAAAATATAAAGAGAACAACCATTAAAAATAAAACTTAAAGTGTGGTTTAAAGTAAGTTTTTACTCTTTATTGTATTGCTTAGTTATATAGAGCAAGAGAAAAGAATAAAAATTAATTTTATTTCCAATAAAAATGAAATAAATCTCTTGGTTTCCTTTTCTTTTGAAAATGTAGGACCAAAGATCTCTTCCCTATTTAAAAGTTAATTGAGTTCACTGTACCATCCTCTTACAGATACTAAATTCTCAAAATTTTATATAGAACATACATAGTACATAACTTATTCTTATTTTTCCATAAAGAGCTCACTAGCTCAAATGGAAGCTTCTCAGGAAAGTAGTTTGTTTTCCAACTCATTTGCAAAATTCTGCTTATATATGTAGCTCCTTCTAAGCAACTTTTCATTCATAGGTCAGATGTTCACCCTCCCATTGGATCTTTGCCTTGTAGTCCACTTCCAAGGGTGGTACCAGATAATGCCACATGGAGTTTTCCTCGTGTCATCCCACAGAAACGGTGACATAAATGGATAGCACTGATATTCTTACAGAGCTTGGTTCTTTGTCCTCAGGTCAGGCTGCCACTCAGCTGGTGCTTCAGTGCCCATTTTCCCAACAACAGTGAGAAGGAACCATCGTATCTCTGAACACTTACCTTTAGATCAGAGGTTACATGGGATCAGCTCTAGAGGAAGAATCCCTCTGCATCTTGAACACACACTGTCAGAATTCCAACTGTGGGTCCTTGTCTGCTGTGTTCCAAAATCTACATTTACAGCAGTGTTCAGCAGCACAGTTAGGGAGTTCTCACTAGGCTCAATATAGAATTAAGATGGCCTAGTTGAAAACTGGCCTGGTCTAGTGCTAAACTTCTGCGTAGCATTATTCCTCTGAATTTCCCCTACTTCCCAGGCTTTATCTTTAAAAACAACCCAGATCTCAACCTCACAAGTAGTTATTTCTCCCTTTATAAATTATTAAAGGAAAACTCTGGTACTAAAATAAATAATCTCATAATAAATGGCTAGAATTTTATATTAAGTGTTTATATGAATTGAATATGTTAGTCCTAGCTGTGCATAAAAAAAGACAATTGATATTTAAATGAGCGCCGCAAAAGGCTATCAAGACATCTACCTAGAGATTGGCATTACTTATCATGCTCACTGTTGCAATTTTCACCTTTCTGCTGTGTAATCACTGACACTTTCCTCACATTCACATGTCAACAATTTATTAACATAGCCATTAGCAAAAAGACAGAGAGGAGAGGCCTTCAATCGCTGGTTATTTTAAGACTACACCATGCGTCCAAGCACTAGTTAATAGTTACAAGTGTAACATAAAGTTAATGGCCATATTCTTGTATTGCTGAATTTCAATGTACACAGCTCAAAGTATCAAAGCAGTTTCAGCTGCAGAACGTTTTGCTCAGTGTTTGGCAGCCTGTACATTCAGTGCAAACATCCCCAAAGCTAACACCCCTTCCATGTGTGTGAATTTGTGTGTGACCCACTCACTGCTGTTTCTTCAAATACAAAATAAAATATGGAATAATGCTAAGGCTCTTGTCTTCTTGAGAACTTCACCAGACTTCAGTAAAGACTAGTTTTTTGGCAAGGAATGTGTGCTTCTGTAGTGGTTACCTCATGTCCAGGGGACACATTGTACAGATACTTTCATGTATAAATGCATTAGTATAAATTGTATAAATTCCTAGAAAGGAATTTTCCTAGAAATGAATGCTTAGCTTAGGAACAGACCTGGTCCCAGCACGCAAATTTTGTTTTCCTAAGCAGCAGGTGATAACATTACACAGCTGGGCAATGGTCCTTTTACACAACAAATGGAGTTTTACCTAGGTTTAGTGACTTCTCTTAGCTACCTCAATAGCTAAAGGAAAGAGCAGGCACCTCCAAAGCATGATTCATCTTACTGCTCTTGGAAGTTAATCTTAGGATGCACAGACTAATGTGAAGTGGAATTGATCCAGGCCAAGGAGGAAAAGATAAAGGAAATGAAATTAACACCAAATAAATTCAAGAAATTAAACCAATTACAAGCAATATGGTAATGATGAAGCTTTTTAATTATTCATTTCTTTTCACCAAATGTTTTGCATGTTGTATATATTATGCAAAGACACCATTGAACTTAGCATCTATCTGTAGATCTTCACTGGAGTGCTCTGAGACCCTTTGAAAGAGACTTAAAACAGTTAAAAACTTCTTTGATTCTTGATATGCACATATATACTATCTACTTCTATATTTAATATTTAATTCAACATACAGAACAACACAAAATGAAGTATCTCCACTGTTGTTGTACCTCAGCTAAGAAGAGACATCAACTAATGTTAAACCTTAAAACTCATCTTTGTCAACAGTGCTTCAGAGAAGGAGAAAATAATGAAATTTACTAAGAAAATTCTTCAAAGCTACCTTTCTATATCACTTCAGCCAAAGAGTAGCTGCAAGGTCCAGGAATCTGACTGAAAACTAGAATGGTCATAAGCAGAACAAAAGCGAAATTTAAATGAAAGGGGAGAGGAAGAGATTAATAAAGCCAAAGAAGAATGTTAGAGTATGCAGCAGATGATAGGGTTTTTTTTAATTGTCCTTTTTACCTTCTCTGCTCAACCAGATCAGACTGATAGAGAAGATTTAACCTTAGAATTATGAAATTCAAGTATTAACTCTATTTGAAAGTTTGAAATTAATATCTTCTTGAGGTTTACATATCTCTGTTTAATAAAGAACAAAGTTTGAGCATACAATATCTGTCTGGAAATGGAGAACCTGAATTGGCCTTTTGGGAAATGACATCACTCACTTCACTGATTGTTATGCCAATTCTGTTTCAAGGTACTAAATCCCTGAGTACTCAGAGACCAGCATAAAACTATTAAATTGAAATAACTCTTACTTCAGAACCTTTTAAGTTCAGCTAGTTTATTCATTCTGGATTTAACACAGAGGTTTTTTCTCACACTAAATTTATGGAAATATTGTGTTCTTGCTAAATAAAAAGCAATGATTATTGAAATTTTTCTCAACCTTCTACTGCTGCATAAATAGACTTTAATAATTTAATTTCTCTTTTCTAAAGAGACAGTCTGTTTTGGAATGTGAGCTAGATTTCATTTTGATTATCTATTTCTACAACAATACAAGTCCATGATCAAGCTGAAATCCTGCTTGGCAAAATATTTAGTTAAAATGGTTAAGTTAGTTTTAATGTGACCATTCTACATAAAGATAGTGCATGCAATTGCAAAGTCAAGTTTGGCTCGTAGATTCATTTTTATTCAAGACTACATGCAGGAAAAAAACCAAAACAACAAAATAACACATGGTTCAAGAAGAATTTGTAGCACCAACAGAATGTTTCACCTTACATATATTCTGTATAACCCAGATTTTAATACAATTTTAATGTTTAATATGTTTTTCAGCTATGTCTGCACCTTTCCTGACAAAATCAAATAAAATAATTATTTCTTTCTTTACAGATGAATAATTTTTATTCACTAATAAATATAACCCCTGCTAATTGAATTTTCTTGCTAAATTTGAGTTAACATCCCAACATTAAGAACACAGAGGTGGTATAAGGAAAAGATAAAGACATAAGAGTGAAAACTAAAGAGACAAAGTGCCAGGAAAATAATTTGGAAATAGTTGGCAGAGAAAAGCACCTTCTTTATTGATTCATTCTGCATCCAGGGACACAAAAATGGGAAAATATTCCTTGTTGAATAAAAGAAGAATTCTAGAAAGGAAATATCTACATTCATAAACAGTTTCTTCTTTGGCTATGAAAAAGTTACAAATTCTTGAATGTGAGCTAAGTGATTATTTCAGAAAGAATAAAACCAAGGATGAAAGCTGTGAGATCGTATCTCTGGCATGTAAAGATGGAAGAAATAATAAGGATGCCCTTAGGAATAAAAATGGTCAGAAGGAACTAAAAGAGTATCTGAAGCAGAATTCAGAGAAAAAGAAATAAATCCAGAGCTGTTTCAGATCCTTACTAAATTGTTTGGAGCTGACCATTAAGTTTTACTGGAGATCTGTGTGAGGGAAAGATGTTACTTTTCAAACAAGAATACGTATTTCTTAATTAACACATTAACCACCCCACCAAAAAAAAAACCAACAAAAAAATCCCAAACCCTTCCCTCCAAAAATGCAGTAAAGGCAGTAAGAAAAGCATAAGACAGAACCTAAAAATCTGAGTTCTATAAAATAAATGTGTATCAACTATTTATACAGGTAGAGAAAAAATATGAGAGAAAGTTTGTAAAAAAAGAGGTTTTCATTCCTTTTATTTTTAAATAAGGAAGGTAACTTTTAAAGAAGGAAGGTGTACTCCACACAAAGTCTAGAATATTTTTTATCAAATAGAAACACAGACAGGGGAAGAAAGATGGCATGGCCTGTAAATGGTGGGATCATACATGTTGAGCAAACAGAGCCATGCATTCATAGGAAAGAGTTTGGAGCAAAGACTCAATTTATAAGCTCCAGCTCCAGAGGAAACACAGAGACATAGTCTTAGAAAAGTTGCCTCTCACAGCTTTGAGGAAGCAGAGGTGTAGATGTCATGAGTAGAGTTTCAGAAACAAAGAACTTTTCTCAGAAGCACATTGGAATAAGCTTTCTCTGGGTAGCTGAAACAAAACAACAAACAAATTTATAAAAGGATAAGACAAGACACAAAGATATTGCACTAGGGATAAATATGATTTAATTTATTGATGGAAGATTAACTGTCAGTAAAATATAACTATATCTAATTTGTAAGTCTTTTTCCTTGTTTGCAGTGGGTCTTAGCTAGAAACAGTATCTTTATACTTAGGATCAGTTCTTAAACAAGGATGTGAGGTTATTAATTTATTTTCACCATTGCCTGAAATTTCACCTTTAAGCTGAAGCAACTTATACAGACCATCAGCCTGTACCATCCAAGCTGATGCAAAAATTCCTGTGTGCTTAAGTGGTAACAGCTTGTTTTCATATGTGACCAAATAAGTACCTTTACCAAATGTTACCATCCTACAAGGAAGCTTCTGTATAACATGGATTAAAAACATAATTTTTATGACTTTCAAGACATGTTTCAGTCTCCCAGTTGTGAAGTTCTGCGATTTGCTGTCTCACTTTGGAGACAGTAGCTTACATCTGCAGTTTAAGCCCTCTGTCAGGATGCAACAGAGGTCTGTTCAGTATTTAAAAGTGTCCAGGCATCTCTCCTCCTTTTCCCTGTGAAGCTGGAGCCACAGTTTACTGTGCAGTAAGTATTTCCTGCAGGATCCTTCCATATGAAAAGAAAAACAGATTCTGGCTTTGTGGTTCAAGAAGAATAAAACTCCAGCTAATTCAGTAGTTTACATGCATTACTTTGTCCTGTGATTCCAACATGTAATTAACTCAGACAACAGAAAATTCAAAACACAACAAGCCAAATCAACACAAGCTATTTAGAGCAGCTCCACAAGAAAATTCTGCTGAAGTTGGATCCTATGAACTGACATTGATACTGACATTCCAATAGAAGAGGCTTTCACTCATGAATTCTCTTCATACAGAGATAAGGAGATGCCAGGCAAAAGACACAATCCATTGTAGATGCTATGTGTATCCTCTTTTCTTTTTGGCTTCTTTCTTTTCAGAACACTAATAGAGATATTTTCCTAATTATATCCCCTTTTCAGAACACTAATAGAGAATTTAAAGACTGCTCTGGAAAATGGGTTTTTTGTGGGGAAGGAGGCAGAAATATTTTGCATGCCCTGAGGATTTAGGATGAAATACTGAATGCTAGTTTATGTTTGTTTGTCTCAGGTAAGTAATAACTGAAACTTCTCACCTATAAAAGGCTATTTTGTAACTCATGCAAAGTACACTCATACTTTCATTACACATTTTAACACAGGCAAATTTTTGACCTTTGTAACTGACACTGAAGAGAAATCTTGCATGAGAGAGGGCCAAGCCTGAATATGTGCAGAAGCAGAGCTGCTCTCCTGTCATTCCCATTGCTTAACCTCTTGCTTAGCTCAAATAGACTCTTACTGGAACTAGGCACTTGATCATTGTGGAGGGTGCCACTCTCTTCACCATGTGCAATTGTAGCAACAATTCTAACTGTGAGTTAACCAAGAGTAGGCACTGTACAAACTTAAAGGTAAGTGAGAAGGTATTTCTCATGTAAAGCAAATTAATTAAGCACATTCATAAAAACAATTAAGAATAATTAGGAAAACTAGTAAAACACTGATTAATTAAGCATTTTAAGAATAATAGCTTGGAGAGATGGGCAGAGAAGAAAATTCTGATATTCAACAAAGCTAAATTCGGGGTCCTGCACCTGGGGAAGAACAACCTCATGCACCAGCACAGGCTGGGGCTGACCTGCTGGAAAGCAGCTCTGCAGAGAAGGACCTGGGGGTCCTGGGGGACAACATCTGTCCATGAGCCAGCAGTGCCCTGGTGGCCAAGCAGGCCAATGGTGTCCTGGGCTGCACTGGGAAGAACATTGCCCGTGGGTCAATGATTACCTTGTCCCTCTACTCAGCGCTGGTGAGTCCACATCTGTGTCCAGCTCTGGGCTCTGCAATGCAGTAGAGACTTGGAGCTCTGGGAGCAGGTCTAGAAGAGAGCTGCAAAGTTGATCAAGAGACTAGGGCATCTTTCTTATGAGGAAAGGCTGAGGGGGCTGGGCCTGTTCAGCCTCAAGAGGAGACAAATGAGAAGGGACCTCATTAATGTGTATAAATATCTCAAGGGAGAGTGCCAAGAGATCCAGGATCCCCTTGGTGGTGCCAAGCAATAGGACAAGAGGCAAGGGAAAGAAACCAAGGCATGGGAAGTTCCACCTAAACATGAGGAAGAATTTCCCTACTGTGCAGAACAGATTGTCCAGAGAGGTGGTGGAGTGTCCCTCTGCAGATATTTAAGAACCATCTGGATACAATCCTATGCCATGTGCTCTGGGATGACCCTGCCTGAGCAGGGAGGTTGGACCAGATGACCCACTGTGGACCCTTCCAATCTGACCTATTCTGTGATTATGTAAATACAGAACAAAAATAAAATCAGAGTATATTGAAAAGACAAAGAAGCAGTCTTTTTGACATTGACCAGGACATTTTTGACACCTGCTATTTTAATAGCACTAATTAAGAGTTACTGCAAATTAAATATTTCTCAGGAAAACCACTTCTAAATAAAATTTCTATACTCTTTGGAAACCGAAGCACTATTATTTTTCCTTATGAAACTGAACAAACAACAAGAGATGGAATCCACAGAAGAAAATTGGTAATAACTTTAACAAAACCTACTTAATAAATTAATTTTATCTGAACAGAAGTATTTGAATTAATGGTTTGGGATACACACTAAAGATGAGTTCTTGCAGGCTTGATTTTTCTATGTTAAAGAAACCAAAATACCAAAGGGCTCATGCTAATAAGATCAGTCTCATTCCAGAAGCGGTTGCATTAGTTTACATTTGTTGTGTAGCACTTATAAGACTCACAGAATTTTGATATATGACAATTGTGCCTAAAGGAGGAAAGTCTGACAAAGTGAAAAGTACTTGAGTGGAGGAGGAGGTAAGTGATAATGAGTACAGCAAAAGTCAGAGCACAAGAATTATTGTCATTATTGTAGTCCAGAATTAGAAATGTTTTACACTGAATTGGAAACCAGTTCTGTTATCTGACTAATATCTTGTGTGATTCCACTAAAACTCAATCCTGCTAACATTAAAAAAAAAAGAAAGATAAAAGGTGTTACCAAAAGAGAAAAAATATTTTAAAGTATTAAGAAACTGATTCTATGTAGTACAAATTAGTTAGCACTCTCATTCATTAATTCAGAATATGTTGGAAAACACAGAGTTCAAAAAGGAAAAATGGAAATATGTGCAATTGCTAATTGGCCAGAAAGGCAAAAAATTACTTGACAAAATCTTAAATGCTGGACCCAAAGGGTAGCAGCCCTGCCTGTTTACAAAGCACTTTGAAAGTCTATTGTCTTTCATGATTTTGAATTAGACCTGTATCAAGACAAGGTCAAAAACTACATTTTTTTAATCTGGAATTGAGAATTTGAAGCATTTCGCTTCCACAATTACATTAAGTTTTCATTTTTTCTATAATGAAAAAAAAAGAGTTAAGAAAAGATTTTCATCTGAGCTTTCCTAAGGTTTAAGTTCTTTTTCCTGTTGTTTGAAACTTTATTTAAACATAGTGCTAATCTCTTACACTGGGTGCATGAAACGGCAGATCTCTGTGAAAAAATATTGCACTCATAAATAAGGCCAGGAACAACAATTTTCAATACCAGCAACGAGAACTAGAGATCCAACATAAAACATTAGCTCTGCAAATTATGTTTTCGGTAGCAGGCAGACCCACAGCAATAGATGAGGTATTCCTCTGACACTGAAAGTCGGATGCATGGACACACCTGCAGATCTGCTGTAACTTTTTAATCTGACTCTCTTTGCTAAGTTATCAAAGCAGTTAGCATTCAGCAGAACCTTTTGAGCCTGATAAGAACACAATGCACTTTGAGCATAAAGTCACTTGTTTAGAAATTTGCAGCAGGATTCAAATTGTATGCCTTTGGCTAAGAGGTCTGTCTCTTGCTCTGCATATGCTCACTGTCTGGTTCATCTCTGCCCAGTTTCTGCTGCTGTCTTTAGGTTTTAAAATATTATTATAGTTCTTTCTTGCTTTCCATCCCTTTGTTTTCTGCTCTTTCCGTTTTTTCTTGCCATATAGCTCCCTATGTCTCCTTTGTTTAGAAAATCAAGTAGCCACTTAAGTTCAGCAGTGCTTCATGCTTCAGTGAGTTTCTAAAAGAAAAATAATTCCTGAAGGGAATTTTCTTACTAAGGCTTTTGTTTTCAACCTTCTTGATACCTAATGTTGTGATTAAGAATTCCTAATTTTGTTCTTTCTCAGTGCAATTAGTTTAAACTTTTTTTCTCTGGTAATTTTATTTTCTGCCTTGTTGCAGTCCAATTTTGCTCTTCAGTATTTGTGTGTACTGTGGGATATCCACACTTCAGATTCTTCACCCTCTTTCCTGGAAGACTGTACCTGATATGATGCCAGACTCTCAGCATCTAGCACTGTCTTATGAAGTTGTGATTTTAGCTTTGATTTGTAATATGTTTGCCTGGGGATGCATCTCTACATCTTGGTTGAACTCATCGTTGTGCATGAACATTGAATTCAGAGATTTTTTTTTTTAATTATTTTTCAGGAATTTACAAATTTTTCTTGTGTCAGGGTACCTCAGTTTCTTAGTGATTGGAGGATGACTCCTTCTTTTTTGTTTTTTGTTTAAAACTCACAATTTTGCTCTTACCATCAAAAAATTGTGTTTGCCATCTATAAGTCCTGGTACTTAAAAGTTCTCAGTCTTCCTGTACCGAACTGCAGTACTTCTCATTATTTACTCATTTTCTCAAATCAATATAATCTTCAAATATTGAAGGGGGGAAACATGGTAAGTGCTTGCTAGCTCTTGTTTGTGTTTTTAAACAGAAACAGGAAGAGTTGTCAGTACAGCTGCACAAAGACATAATGAAAGAGTAATCAAAGTACAGATAATTGCCTCCTTCTGGCCACATATGCACCCATGCTGCACAAAATATGTGTTTCAGGGCACAGTGGGGCGCAGTCTCAATATCTGACTCAATGCCCAGGAGCAGTAAGTGTATTCTACACGACTCAGAAGCACATTTTACCAGCCTGTAGAGTTCCTATGATAATACAGGTCCAGATAATATCAAAGTGATTTATGGGTTTCATGTAACAAACCCATGACATTCCCGTGGGACAGTGCACACAAAGCCAGATTCTCATTTGATGCCACTCAGTAGGGCTCCCATGAAGTCAAGTGTATTTTGGGGAATACAAAACACTAGCATCCTCTGCTCTGCTAACAGACCTGGCTTTCATTACCAAATATCAAATTCTGCAGGGTGTATATGATTTTTTGCAAGCTTGTATAGTCTGTCTGAATGAGAGGTGCTGCATGACCAGTAAACTACACAGTTGCGAACTTCTAAATATATAACACCCCCAGTGCTGATCTCCTCCATTTCCATGTAGCACTGAGATAACTATGTTAGCCTGGTGTATAATAACACCTGCAGAAAGTATGTAACAGCCAGTCAAAGCCATTTTGTGCAATATGTTCTCAATTCCACACAGTATTGCATAATTAAATACAAATATAATTTCCCAGTCAACAGCATATATTTTAGACTCCTTCGGTGTCATTGATTCTTTAAAAATGCACTACAAAGGTTATTTGACCCACTCAAAAGAATACAAGACAACATAATTACACTCTCAGGAATAATAATATCTTGGTAATATTAGAGGAACTGCTGAAAAGTAAGATAAACCACAGAAAACTACAAAATGGTAAAAAAGACTTTGCAGACACTCTTACCACATTCAAGTTAGCATGCTTAATTAATGTTTCAAGTGGATTCCCAAGAAGAAAATAGAAATAATTTCACCTTCCTTATTTTTTCCTTTTTTTTTTTTTTATGTGTGCAAAAATAAATGAGGAGGTGTTTATTTTAAGATTTCTTTAACTTAGCTGTGATTTTCTGATTGTGTTCCATTCCCTTTATCTGTTTGGTCATGGATAAACCATTATAAGAGCAAAGCAGTAGAGTTGGTCAAGATGTACAGCTACAGAGAGGTGACTCCTATATGTAACTTTATCTCATAACCTATAAATTTAGCCTTTGTGGATCAAAACCAGAGTATACAGACCTAAATCTTCTATTGCTTTCAAAAGTCTTTGACACAAACCTTTAATCAGACACCTCATTTGTTTTGATAGAGAGTGACTGACATTTTACAGAGGATTTCAAAACTTAGAAATCTGATTTCTTTTAACTAGGATAAATACAGTAGATACATAATTCTCTCAAAGCAAAACAAAAATAATAATGACAATTTCAGGTTGTTTCAGAGTCTTGTTTCAATTTTTGAAAACTTCCTACTGTAACACATTTCATATAGTACAGAATAAGAACCTTCAAACTGCAAATTGTTTCAAAAGGAAAGCATGCATTTAGCTTAGATATAAGTTCTTTTTCTTTACAGTGTTTTTCCAATGGTCAGCTCTGAAGAATGGTAATAATTGTTGGCAGTGTGTAATTTTAGAAGACATGATGCTCAAACTCTGGAATGCTGTGATTCAAGAAAGTAAATTTCATTGCTCTTATTGCCATCCAATTTGTGTATCTTAAAAGACATAAAAAATAGTATTTGCATGTCTAGAAACAAATATATTATTTTTAAAGTAGAACTTCTTCAATATTAAAAAGTAAAGCTTTTTCCATTACCAGGACTAGGTGAGTTTCTGGAGCAGTGCCTAGAAGAAGCACAGCTGAGAAGAGCTTTCCCCATTTCTAACTTGCCTTAAGGTCAACAGCCATCTGGTCTGACTCACACTGCTTCCCTCTTTTTCACATTTAGGCTGAGCCATTTGGCCACTTGTGCTCCTGAATAAAGCTGAGAGATGAATTATAGAAAATCTGGATGATGTTCCTAATAACCATTTTAGTATTCTAATTACTAAACAAATATGCTCCTGCCATGTTAAATGTCATAAAGTTACCAACAAGCTCATGAAAGCATCGTGGCAAAGGAAGAATTGCTTCACTTTCAGAATAAGACAGCTCTGCAAAATGCTAAACTTGGGTTTTGAATACAAGTTACACATATACCTTAACAAGACCTGCTGATATAAGCAGGTTCATGAAGCCTGTGTGTCTTCTTCCATTTTTAGTGTACAGATAAATATATAACATGTATTTTGACTATTTCCTTCCATGAACATGCAGAATGTGTGCTACATATTCTACACTACACAGAGAGAACTTGTACTTATGCTAATCTTTCAACTTTGTTGGCAGAATAAATTTTGAGACCTCTGAAGTATTTCTTCCTAGAAAAGACATGTGGCATTCATAATATCACAATGATGAAGCAAAGTATACATTGTATACCCTATGATATGTATAAATGTATTTTTCTGAAGTTGGTTTCCAATTTACTAAACACAGCCTTGTGCAGTGATGTGCAATGCTCTCCAGAGGAAAGAAATACTTGCTACAGGGAGCATTGTACATCGCAGTGCAGAGTTGTCTTCAAGAGCTGTTTTGCTCATCTCATGTCTATTCTCCAACTTCTCTATGTGGCTTTCATCAAGGTATTTTCTATTTCCAGAAAATTGCTTCTGAGGGATGAAAGTGAAAAATGTTTCTTAAGTCTGTTTTGGCCCCATATTTTGAGCGGGGGGAGGGGGTTGTTTACCCACTTTACCCACTTTGCTGATAATTTTGCTGATTTTCTGCTTTGTCTTCCTCTTGCCTTGCTACTTTCCCATACTTGTGTGTGGTTGGTGGCTAAGAAAGAAGACAGGATGCAGAATGAGTAACAGCTTGAGATTTCTGAAAGCAGTGCCCAGGCCCTCTGACCAACTTCTTCATGACTTCAACCAACCAACCAACCTACCCTTTACCTCATGCAGTTGAAATACAGAGTCTTGCTGCACGACACAGAGTGAAGGAGCCAGCTGAGTTTGAAAGCAGTATAATGGAAGCAGGTGATGGAACCTGATGAGTCACTTGGATGTGCTATAGATCCAGGTGAATCCACCCAGCTGGATCATTGCACAGATGCAGCTAAACTGCTTCACATCCCCCACGTAACCTGAACAGCTAAAACCACTGTCCTCTGGGGGCAGCCGGGTCTCAGGTTAGCAAATTGAAAAATCAGGTCCTCCTTCAGGTGAAGAAAATTTGTGAAATACTTAGACATTATGATAACAGAGCTGTTGTAAATACTTAAAATGCTTTTGTGAAATGTGATTAATTTCATTTTGACAGAGAGACAGAAGTGAGCTAGAGACAAGCATTGAATTTTCACACACCTTGAGTATGTTTGTATGTGAAAAGCTAATGAAATCCACAGCTAATTTAAATCTGGGTTTTGAGAGTTCTTTATATCAGATTAACCAATGGTGAATGATGAGCAGAACTGTGAGATTAGATATTAGGCTGCATATATTTTTGCATATATAAACACACAGTAAACATATCAATTCAGATGTATGTTCTTTCATCTTTGTTATCCCTCGAGGACATTACAGTTATGTAGAGTTATGTAGAGTTATCTAGATCAAGTGAAAAAGTGAAAAAGTGTGGAAAAGAAACTCTTTTGCTTCTTTAGTGAACAGAAAATCAACCGGGATTTTTTCTAATTATTGGACACCATGAAGTCAGGAGGAATCAAATCAATTGCACAAAAACTGTGTCTGTTTGTATGATTCAGCATTCAGTGGATGCAAATGTAACAACCACTGTTCAAGGGTATGCAAATTTAGATTCCCAACTAAGCTTGCTAAGGGAACACCTTTTCTTTGCTTCTTAGATGTTTAAAAAGTGTAATGATTTTTAAAAGAAGCTGTCGCTTGTAAACGGTAAATCTTCAACTAAAAACAGTTTCACTGTTTTTGATAGCTTCTGAGATTTATAGGCAGTAAATGAAAATCACCCCTTTTCAGAATCATTGCTATTTTCATAGCAAATTATTTTCATGAAGCTATTTGAAAGAAAATTGAAAATCTGCAGCATATTCTGTAGTTTTGTGAGATATCCAAATGTTGCATTTTGTATTTTCATGACTTTTTTCCTTTGTGTCAGTAGGGACAATTTCTCTCACATGCTTAATCTCAATCTTCTAAACAGAAGGCAGATAATTTATCTAAAAGGCTAAAAAGTCTTTGATTAATAACCATGGGAATTGCAGGTATTAAAATCACCCCCAAGTGACCCCATATTGTTCCACGAATCCATTAGAAACTTATTCTGAATTACAAAGAAAAATTAATTAAAAAGTATAAGGAATACAGAGCTCAAATAAAGTATGTTCCCCTGAGTTCACATGAAGATCTATATGCATGCAAAATGTCATAAAATCAGATTTAATTTACAGTATAATTTTATTCTTTAACAACAAGAGGAATACAAGAACAGCAATTTTTGTATTTTTTTATTACTATTGAGTCCTTCATAACAAGCCTACTCATTACAATGACTCTTGCATTAATGCCAGAGAAAGAGGGATTATAGAGAACAGACAAATATACTTTGGATAGCTGGAATTGTAGCAATGGGAGAATCCCATCTGGTTTGGTTGAGTAGAATAGTAATCTGTAATGTTCCTGTCTTGACTTCAGTGGAAGAGCAAAACTTTAAATGAGTTGTAAGGAGCTTTACAAAGAAATTTTGTAAGTTTGACTTTTGTATATTTTATCCTAATTTAATAAGTATTTTGCTTATACTTGTTTTTCCCAGCATGTTCACTTTTCTAAGCAGGTCATGACCACTCAAATTTTTTTAGGTGTTTGGAAAACAAACTAGGTGCCAAAAATGGACTTGTGTTGTTTATCCCCTGTACCTCACACTTCAACGTTACAGAGGTGTGGCTCTCAGCCCTGCTCATTTTCAGGAGTGTGTAATCTAAATACTTACCATGTTTCCTATGGGCTTTACAGGGTTTGCTTAGGGTCTTGTAAAAAATTGCAGACTAAGTATGATGTCTAATTTGTAAGCCTCTTTGAAAATCCTGGACAGACACCCATGAGTTAAATCACTTCATTTTGTGAGCTTCTGTGATGGTCTTACTGGGGAAAGAGCTTGTTTAAATCCACCCTGCTGGGGCATTTCTAAGTGTGAGTCTTTCGGCGCTGTCCTGCACAGAAGGTGGCATCTTGATTCTTGGTCATTAAAGCCTAAATATGGTTAAAGCTACCCAAATCCTAAAGAGCACTAGCGAATAATTAGCTTGAACACTAAGAGCAGAAAATGTGTCTGTTATTTGCAGACATGTCAGAAATGCAAATACAAAGTAGCTGAAAGAATACTGCCTCAACATTTCTGGTGTAGTGTGAGAAACGTTGTGCAATCACAGGAGAGTTGAGGTTACAAAGAGTTGAGGTCTCTTTAGTGGAACCCCTCGTCACATGTGAGGTCAGCTACAGTGGCTTGCTTAGGTCTATGTCCACTCCAAGTATGAAGACTCCACATCCTCTCTGGGTAACCAGTGCCAGTGTTTGACCACTCCCACAGTAAAATAGTTTTCTTTATATGTTTCAAGGAGATTTCCTTGTATCTCAATTTGTGTTCATTGCCTTTTGTCCTGTCACTGAGCACTCATGCGAAGAATCTTTCTGACTCTTCTTTGTTCCCTCCCATCAGATATTTATGTATGCTGATAAGACTCCCTGCACAGTCTCTTCTCCATGCTGGCCACAGTTCTCTCATTCTCTCGTATGTAAGATACAGCAGCCCCTTACTAAGTTTTGTGTGTTTCACTGTATTCTTCTTTTTCCAGTGTCACTTTTGCACAGTAGAGAGCAGTGACTAAAGAGGAAGAACCACATGCCTCCATCAGCTGGCATTCCTCTGCCTAATGCAGCCCAGGATACCTCCCACTTTCTTAGTGGCAAGGGTGCAGCGCTATTCACGTCCTGCCTGGTGTCCATCAGGACCCCAGGGCCTTCTCTGCCAAACTGCTCTCCAGGGAGGTGTCCCCCCAGCCTGTGCTGGTGTTGTTCCTCCCCATGGTAGAGCTTTGCACTCCCCCTCACTGAACAGCACGAGATTCTCATCACCCCACTTCTCCAGCTGTTGAGGTCCCTCTGGATTGCAGCATGGCATCTGGTATATCAGCCACTCCTCCTAGTTCTGTATTGTCTGAAAACTTGCTGAAGGTTCACTCTGTGTCAGTGACTAGGTCATTAATGAAGATCTTGCAGCACTGGACCCATTATCCATGTCTGGAGTACATGACTGTGCTGTGCTGTGGATCACAGACCCAATAAACAGATATTTGTGCGCTCTACTATGGCTGAAGACCAAGCAAGTATGCAAAGGTTAAGAATTACTGGATGAATTCAGCAATTTAGTGCTTGCAAAGCTTAAAGATTATAAACACATATAGTAACAGCCTGTGTTATTTTTTTTTTGTCAGGGCTGTCATTTATGTTCTGAAAAAAAAGCAGTACTTTGGAAGCATGCTAATTCAGAAAACATAAGCATACAAAATTTGTCAAAACAGGTGCTATTTATATAAGCAAGGATTGTGAATTCATTCTCTTTTTTTCTTTTTTTTTACCAGACTGCTCTGAACCCAGAGCAAATTTATTTTCATTCCTTCTGGTGCATGTTATAATTCCTATCTGGATCTGTTGGAACCATGGCTAGAGTTATACGACATGATTCTTTCATCCTTATCCTGAAAATTAATTTGAAGATGCAGCCCCATTAAGCTAGACTAAACTGCTTGCAGAGTAAGATGTTAATCAGCAGAAGCCAGAATGCCAGAATCTGGGTCATTCTTAATAATTTAGGATTAGACTGTGTAGCCTGTGTGAGTCAACAGCACAAGAGTACCATCCCAGAAAAAGGAGGTTTGTGTGCCTGAATGAACTTTCTCCTTGCTGCTGTAGTCAGCAATTCTTTCTGGACATCTTGTTCCAGACACATACTGCTGGCTGGCTCTAGCAGACTAAAAAATGGAGGAAAGACTGCAAATTTTATCCAGACTACAACCATTTGCTTTCTCCTTCCCCCCCATCCCTGACCACAGAAATAAAAGTAGTAGTTGCACAAGTCCCTTTAACTTGGAACCATATCCTGAATGCCCCCAGGATATGACACTCTGAGAGGCAGCAAGGCTTCCAACTCTCAGGTGTGAGAAGTATCAGAAATGTGGCATGTCCTGGACTCAACTGTAGTGCAAATAAATGGCTGAAAAATCCAGCTGTACCTCAGTTATCGAGCTGGTGACATGCTAGGATGTCAGTTATGCTGAAGTCCATCAGAATATACAGTCCACATTTCTGACATCCAGGAAGGCACAGCATGTAACACTTGCATTCTGCTCACCATTACTTGCAGAAGGTTTTGTAAGGAGCCCTCATCAGTTCCAGTGAAGGAAATTCTTTCTTTAATGTCCTCAGTGTCAACCCATGGCAGTGTTTGATTGTGGTAACCATCCAGAATGGACCTTGGATAGCACTACATCCCAGAAATCTAGATGTGTGACACCATCCTCAACAACATCTTGTGATTTGTGCTCTATTCCAAATTGATTGACTTATGTAATTTAGAATAGTCCAGTAAGGAGCAGGAAATGAATGTGAACAACATACAAATCAGCCATACTTCCTCTTTTTTCACCTTGGCATCAAGGGGCAATTAAATTACTCAATGTAACCTAGCTATTAGGACTGAGAAGCTCTGTGAGGTAGAAGGAGGCAAACAAAATTAAAACTCCATGCAGGACCTCCCCTATATTCTCCCTGTCTCTTTTTTTTTTCCCTTCTGTGAGAAATATTTGTCTGAAAAAGGCAAATCAAACTCAGCTTTCAGACAATCAGGTGTATCAGACATTTGATGATCTCAGACACCTAGGAACTGGGAAATGCTTCTGGGGCAGTTCCTCCTTTTAAGAACTGCAGGCTCCAGAAGGTTGTGAAAGGACATGAATGGGGACAACGACAAGGACAAGGACAAGGAAAGAGAAAAAGGAAAGAGAAAAGGAAAGTGAGAAGTTCCACATTTTGATGATTGAGTATCAAACTGAACAAAAACCAAAATGTTTACTCAAGACAGAATAGATAGCAGCTGCCTGGAGCATTTTTGCTTGGTTTTTCTAGGAGCTAAAAATAATGCTGTGTGTTTTTTAACATCAAGTTAACTACAAAGCACAAACCCAGAACTGTTTCAACCTCTTTGTACGTGCTCCCTCCTTACTTTCACAGGTACGACATCCCTCTTCAGAATAATTTTTAGCTACTTGCAGACTTGGTTCTTGAGTATTCTGTTTCTCGTTCTCCTAGGCATGTTTCTCAGGAAACTTTGGAGTTGTTTGTGTTTCTGCAGCACCACAGCCTGGTCCCTGAACAGGAAATAAGGACATGCAGCATTCTGAGACAAAAAAAAATAAAATTCTAATAGAATAAAGCCCAGGGCTTCAATGCACAGAACAAAAAGCTTTCCCTAACTCAAAATACAGTCCTATCTTCTGTATAAAGTCCATTCCTCTGTAGTCAATTCGTATCATATAACAATCAGTTGAGTGTTTCTCATGTATATCAAATTCAGCTTTTAGAGAACCTTGTTCAGATGACTCTGAACAATAGTTATTTACTGGATGTGCCTTGGCAGCCTCCCTCTAAATCAGCAGAAAGAAACGGTTGCTCTCTTTTCTCAGTATGGGCACCCCTTTGCTTCAGTACCACATAGTCATTTTCCCTACTTATTTTATATTGCTTTTGAATGAGTCCGTGAATCCAGAACCTTCTATCCTTATTTCTTTCTGCAGCATCAGCGTTTTAATCTATTGCACTGACAGTAATATATTGGCTTTCATTCCAGGATCCTGATTGTGAAAACCCCAGATGTATGAATGAGGACAGTCACCTTGAGAAGTATCCCTGAGGTCTGGCAAGGAGAAGCTGCACAATCTGTGCTGTACCACAGCGGCTGAAGGTTTTGGCTGCCATCCTCTGCAGGGAAACGAAGGCACAGAGATGCTAAAGGACACATCCCAGCTTTATAATTTCCTACGTGCTGGAAGTAGGACAGGTAAGGACTCCTTCTAAAATGGGTTCACTTTTAGCACTGATCTGTTTGAATCCTCCACAGTTTTCATCCTCAACCTCTCATAAATCCTTTATGTAGGACCTTGCCTTAGGAGACAAAGACATTATATCTGAAAGCAACTGAATCCAGGCTGGTGACTGGCAACCCTTTTGAAGCAGTAAAACCTTTCAGTTCACTATCAGCTAGAAACAACTTGCAAACTTTAACTGCAAGGCAACTGTGATATTCAATACTCAAGTATTGACTAGGGTGGAACCATCCTACTGTGGGAGCTGCACACTTTGAAACTCCTCTTCTTAGAAAATACCTGTTCTAGCTCTAAAAACAGGTATCATTATGCCCCAGGAAATTATTTTTGAAGAAGATCCATTCTGTCTACATTGCTGTCTGGCCTCGGGGAATTGAAAGGTCTGTGAACAGGTAGCAAAGGATTTGACTTTGAATGGGAGGCAGGACTTTCACACACACCCCTGTGTCTGCTGTTGTCTGTCCATTGATGGAAGGTGTCTGGTTGAATGGGGGCTATGGATTAAGATGAAGTTGCAGAGCCTGATAAGTCCACAGGGAGACCATATCCCACATTTGGCTTTTTATGATACCTTTTTAGAGCCAAGGTGCTTCAAGTGGAAGGCACCTAAATAATCTCTCTGGATTTTCCTAAAATGTATTAAACTTAGGAAAAACAAGAAATGCACTTGTAAACAAAGCAGCTGGACAGACTTATTTCCTTTTTCAAAAATAAACATACAGCTGTAGCCTTATGCCGCTATGAAATGGGAAGGACTTGTCTTTTCTCTCTGAATTTGCTTTTCCTTATGCTTCACTGATTTCAATAATACAGGGAAAAGAAAAAATGGCTTTACATGTGTCTGCTATATGGTGCTGGCTGCCTGTGACTTACACATGTACAGGCAGCATTAAAAATGATCATGGGCAGGGCAAAATTTAGTATTGCCTTGAGCTTTTGCAAGATGCAGGTTTTACAACTGTTTGATTCACTCAGATAATTACCAAATGTTTTGATAAACTGTGTATCATGTCTGTACATGAAAAATGACCAGGCATTAAAGAAAGAGGGGAATGAATTACATATAAAAGAGACTGAGTTGCTGCTGTGGAATTTTCCAACGCAGCATGAAAATCCTATTAGGATATTTATAGGAGCTGAAACAATACAACTTGAGAGTTTTCCACTGGGCAAAACAGTCATTAGCCTTGATTCCTCTTTTTCATGTACTTAACTTTGAGCAATCCCATTTCTGTTTTCAAAGGAGGTGTTTTAACTTGAAATGTGTGAGCAGGAAGACTTGCATAACAAGGATACATATAGTTTTTCAGGGGCTAGAGGTTTTTGGGGGACTTTTGTTTGTCTAGATTATTTTTTGTCACTGTTATTTTGTTTTGTTTTTCTAGTGTTCTTAGTGCTTTGCTGACTTAGAAACTAATTCCAGGGACTAACAAAACTGAATAGGCTTGTTCAATGAACCAGACTTGCATAAACTCATTTCACACAAGAAAGAGTAGAAGATTGTATGGTATATGTAGATCCCCTAGATCTTTGTTTAAATATACTCTATGTAAATAACAGAATTTGACTTCCTAAATTTGAACTCATGCTAGATGATTGGACAAAGAAAATTGCTTTGTTTTGTATTAATCCAAAGACAATTTTTGAAGCTGTCAGCATTTAATGACAAGTTTTACTCTGGCAAGAGTTTCTGAAAAGTTAAAAACAACCAACAAAGTAAACAACTAATTTTTTATTACTTTATTTTATTTTTAATGGAGAACATTCTATGCAAGTTGATTTTATGAGAAAGAAATATTTGACCATAAGTTTTAGTCAGTCATTGAAAATTTTCCCTACTTATTGTTCTCTTATTTACATATGAATTCTGATGATATTACATTTACTTCTACTGCTTTTGAGAAGCAGTTATACAATCTAATAGACAATTCAAGAGTTTGTATTTTCCTCCCATACAATTAAATGTTTTCAGAACTGCAAAGTTCTTAAGCATCAGAGGTCAGACTGCACATCAAAAATGCCAGCCAAAAAGCATAGTGAAAAAGCTCATTTTTACAAGGCTTTCATTTTTTTTTTTCTTTCAAAAAGATGGATGCTATTAAATGCTTAGCATCACTTTCCCTGGAAGAGAAAATGAAATTCAGGAAGGTGGATCAGGAAACCAGCATTCTCCTGCCACAGGTCTGTATGTCCTGGCATGTATATAGCTGGGACTGTGTGATATGTGCTTTCTCATGAGATTTTAATGGACACTGGATCTGGCCTCTATACTGAAGTCTGATCCAATGTGGACTCCTCTGAGTGAAACACTGTTTAATTAGTCAGATGTTATATTAGGATAGATGTTCTCAAAGTAGAGATGGGCATGAGCGTGACCTCATCAGTCTCTCTGGGCATTAGTGCATCCTGTCCCTATCCATCCTCTCTGCCCCCACCCATGCCTTTGAACTTTCACCATTAATACTTGTCCTCAGTTCCAGCTGAGCTTCCTTGAAACTTATTGCTTAGAGCAAATGTTGCACCTTGAGATAAAAACCCAAAATCAGCTTTTGCTCTCTTAAATCATCTATGTGTTTCTAAAATCAGACTCTGGAGAGTGAATTCTCTTGAGAGCAAATTACCCTGTGATATTTTTGAAAGGAGTTGAAGGATTTTACAAATATATTTGGGGATTTATTCCTTATGAACTGCATAATCTCAAATTATATAGATACTGTATTAAGATATCAAAACAACAGCTCAGATCTGTTTCCCCAATTTCTATAGTTTAAGACCTGAGCTTTAGCAGAAAGATCTGCTGCTAATGACAGCCAAATTTTCACTTTGTATTTTCTCTTGTTTTTTCCTCCTGTATTTATTCCCCATAACTTATTTGTAAAGAGTGACAGTTTGGCTGGTGTCTAAGAGAGAAGAACAAATTCCTTTGTTTTGCACAGCCAGTCTACATATCTGAAAATCTGTATTGTGGAAATGGTACCTGGTAAGATGGCAGGAAAAGAATAACTGATGTTTCCCTGCACCATGAATCAGATGGAACTTTAAAAATGACTTCTGAAAGTGCATTTGAATGATTAAATGTGTATGTGTCCATTCGTGTTAATTTATAGGTTTTTTCCCAAGGTTTGTGACAGAAGGTACTGAAATTCATGTTTTTGTAGCTGTCTTTAAAAATGATCTTTATACTAATATGATTTTACCCTGTCCACAGAGTGGGCAAGTAGGGAACTTTGCCCCACAGTTCTCATTTGCAAGGGTGGCAAAGGCCAACTTCCTTGAATTATAACTTCCCCTGGTACATAGTGGGTTACATTTTGCAACATTTACTGCAAAGTTCCTGGAGCACCTTTTTTATTCCACTTAATTTGGGGAAGGTTGTATGGGGCAGCAAGGAGAGCCTTGGTAATGCAGGATACCTTACGGGTTGTGCTTTATGCATGTTCGAAATAGGTGAGCTAGGATAACATATGAGGATATATGAAATGAAAATAAGTTTATGGAAATACAAAGGGACTTCACCCTTATTTGTACATTATTTGAGGCTTATGCTGATGTATTTCAAACCCCAGCATCATTTCAAAAATACAGATGTTGAGACTGCATGATTAGAGAAGGAGATCCTGTTTACTTGTCTGCAATTATTTTTGTGTTTTGCTTGGCTCTAATGAGGGTGAACTTTTGTTCATTTTGTTTTGATTCTGTTTTGATGGTGTTGTATAGTACCCCAAGCACCTCAGCCATGTCAATAGGGCTTTATAAATAAGTTATTAACTATTATTTGAGTATATTAAAAAGGAGATCATCTTCAGAAGCAAAAATAATTTTCCCACTTAGAATTGCTTTCCTAGAAGAAGTCTGATTAGTGAAAGCTTTCATGAATGTTTAACTGCTTTTAAGATAATTTAACAGTAGTAATGAAACAGAGAAACTATCATCATGGTATCTGGCTCCTCTCTAAAGGCTCTGCTAGCAAGTTCTCTGCAGGACACAGATGGTCATTGGGCCAAGGTTTCAAAACCAAAGTATCAATCAGTTAAGAGAAGCCAGACAGCACCATCAGTGATTTTGGAGAGCTCATTCTTTCATTCACAGAACTCTGACACTGGTTTCTCTTTAAAAAGAATAGCCCCTTTAAGAAATACTTTTAAAAACAATCATCAATTCTCACTGGAACAAAATTTAAAATATTAAAGTTTCTGTGCAGGAAAAAAAATACTTTTTTTTTTTTGTGTGTGAAACACAGGAAAACAACAAATGAACTTTCTGTTTTATGACACACAACCTTGTCAATGTGTGAAAATAGAAAAAGGTGCTAATCAGCTCAAGGCACCTATATTGAAAAGCTTCTGTGTAAATCACTGCTTGGTTCACTAATAAATGAAAGGAAAGCTTTAAAAAAAAAATTGACATCCGTTTTGTACTAACCCTCCACAAACTGGCCTATCACAATAGTAAACAATGTCTAAGATGAAAGAAACGGAAGGAAACAGTAATGGAAGAGAAGGGTAAAGAAATTATATAGAATTCTTTGAAAAATAGAAAAAAATGCAAGTAATTTCTTTCAGAGACCAACCAAAGTACTTTTAAGACTGCTTTCAATGGCTTCCTTCCATTTGGCCTTCAGTTTGTTCCTCTATACATCCCATGCTAAGTTGCAAGCAATTATTCCTCCACCAGCAAAGAAAGAGGAAAGAGCTGATTTGACCTGATCACATGATGAGTATGGCACAGCATCCTATGGGATCAAGGAGTCACAATTTAGTTTCCACACTGCTGCTACTGCTTCTACTTGTGTGTGCATCCAGATTCCTGTTGATGGAGCTTTTACCCAAATTAGAGTGGATTTGAATCCAAGAGAATATTATGAAGTTTGGGACACTTTCCATATTGTGACAGTCCTTGCCTTCACAATGGGCACAGATCATTTAACACTGTGTTTTTTCATGCAGGAGCCTAACCTGAGAGTCTGGATTGAGAGCAGGATATTTTTTTCCAAGATTGCCTTAAAACAAGACTGCCTGCCCCAATGGCCCAATGTCCATGGCTGCTTGTTGCACAGACTAATGTACTATTTTGGAGGGAATCTTCACTTTTCTCCTGCTGGATTCTCTTCCCTGAGTTGTACTGTGACCTCTGACAGTCAGCAGGACTGGGGTCCAGGCAGCCTGTGAGAAACCTACTCAGGAAAGGTAGAGTTTCCCAAGCAGCTGTCTTTAAACCTTTCCTTCCCTTGGGGAAGAATCAGTCATCTTTCTTCAACCTAAGAAGAGAAAGCAGTTGAATCTGTGTCCACACTAGAACATAGTATTCAGGCTATGTATCAAGTGAGAAAATTAACTCAATAATTTCCTAAATGTTCCCCAAAAAGCAGCATCACTTACTTTCTCTCTTTCTCTCAGTATCTCACTAACAATCATGTTTTCAACAGTTTAATAATGCAGATCCATTTCTGAAACTTCTGGTGTCTTAGAAAAACCTCTACACCTTTAGGGTGCACCTTTGTTTAAACAATTGCTAATGCTTTGCCTCTTGCTTCTGTCATGAACTGATTTTTCTTTGGATGCCGAAGACGTTTCTCAATTTCAATTTTGATTTATCCCTTTCTTTTTCACTGGCAAGACCCCAGGGAATAGGATGACCCTCCAGAAGAAATGTTGTTGACTGTCTCTGCAGCTTCATTGGCATTATGGTCCAAATCCCACATTGGCTCTGGGTCAGCCATTCAAGGTCAGGAACAGAGAGTACATAAGAAAATTATGTATATTAAACATTATCCTTGTCTTTGGATGCAGAAGGATCTTGTTTTCTGAAAACTAAATGTTGAGTCAGTTTAATGTGGTGGGATTCTGATATGCACAGAAACTTTTCCCTGGATTTGTTGTTCCAAATGCTTTTTTTCAGGAGGAATTAGCAATCTGAATCTTCCATTTTTAGCTATTTCACTTCCCTAACCTTAATTACCCATAGCAGAGATCCAGGATGTAGAAGGAAACCTTTGGCAGCTTTCCTGGGAGACCCTCAAGAAGAGAGAGCTGAGCTGTGCCCTGCAGCCATTGCCTGCTCCTGTGTGCTCCCAGATCAATAACTAAAAGGGTGCAAAGCCAGTTGGCCACCAGGGCAGCAGCATCTCTCCCCACTAATGAGGGTGACCTTTCCACCCACTGCTTCACATGACTGAAATCAGGGGAAATTAGTTTACTCAGCCCAGAACTTATATAACTGGTGATGCTCAGGCTGAAATTCCTGCTCATGGTGTGATGAATGCGTTGTGGATCTATTTGAAAAATTGTAGAAATCAGACTGAAGATAAAAGGACTGGAACTAAACCAGCTAGATCCTCTGTAGTTTCTGACAGATAGGTGAAGAATAATGATGTCTCCAAAGCGCCTGTCCTTCCGTTTGGAGAATTACACATTTAACTGTAAAAAATCGCTGCTGCTGAACCAAAGGTCCTGCTGCTTACACCATTTACAAAGGCCCTTAAAATTATGGATGAGAACACAGTTCTGGGAAGAAAGGGAGACTGCTGTGTGGGTTGAAGGGTAGCATTTAAAAGCTTTGCTCATCCCAAAGCAGCCACATCTCTTCTCATTGGCTGTTATACTCTAGCTCAAAAAGGGACCTTGAGATATTAATTATGTATCCAGCTAGCTATTTAATCAATCCATTCAGTACTAAACTCTTACATAGTAGCTGATATATTTATGGAATACTGTAAATATTTTAAATAAAATGAAGAGGAGATTTTATGCCACTTTTATGTTACCTTATGCAACAAAAATATATCTTCAAAGAAAAAAAAATCAGTTAAAAGTATTACATTAAGTTACAAATTGAAATGTACGGTTTTTTCCTTACATAGCCCTACTGCTTTCACTTGAAATATAAATGAGCAGATTATTTATTATAAAAGCAAAATGGAAAATAAAAATGGGATTCAAGAAAAAGTGTTCTTTTATCTTTTTTAATCCATGAAGTCACCATTTTTTAAAGGTAGGTTTTAAAAGGAACTTTTCCATAACTTGCCTTTCAGAAGTTATCTTTTTAAATTTTCCAGAGTCAGCAAGTAGCCTAAGTGTGCATAACTGGTAAAACACATTGTGATGATTTTTCCCTTCAAATACTTTTAAAAAACCTTGCATGAATACACAATACAGAAGACCTAAATTTCTTTAACCCAAATCCAGTTATATCTAGAACTATACAAACAATAAATGGCTTTTGGTAACTGCTAGAAAAATTTGTCTTTTTTGTTCTATAGTGTTAAATGGTAATTTAGAAAAATGTAAGAAATTGAAAGAGGCACTATACTTTAACAGTGGTGTCTTTATTTTTTACCCTTGGGTCTATTGAATCTCAACAGCCTTATATACTTCAAGTTTTCTACATGTGGTAAATCTGTGCCTGTGCTTATTGGTCCATGAATAATGAGGATGCATAGCATTTTTCCCTTTAAAATTCAAATCCTCTATGAGTTCAATGTAACAATGTATTCAGGGCACTAGATGACATTAAGGGTTGTCTTCAAGTGAATGGGTAAAAATATATCCTTATTTTAGTTAAGAACGAATTCTATTCTTTGGTGAAAGTATGTCCTAAAACTCAGTGTTAAAAAAAAAAAATCATAAATCACAGAATCACTCACAGAATCACTAGATTGGAAGAGACCCTCAAGATCACTGAGTCCAACCCAGGTGAACAATTCAGAACAAAAAATTTTCTTGGATCAGGAAGAATAGGAATAGGATTTTGAATTAGGTGTGGCATTTGACGTATATTTCTCAGAGTGATATGCCAGAGGAGCCCAAAGCCAGCTTCAGTTTAATCTACCATTTCAGAGCCAGAAGGTCCCTTGAAATAACGATCAGAAACAAAGCTCTACTCCTTACATTTGGTTTAATGTCCTGCTTCCTTCTAGAAAGCTTTCTGGGCTCTGCAGCTTTCTCTGACCAACACCTACTGAGATGTTTCTGATAAATTCAGAAACTCCAAACGTAAGCTGATAGACCATAACTTCTGTTTTTGGTAAGTGGATGGTGTCTTCCTGCATTTCCAAGACCTTTATACTGGCCCTTATGTCTTTTGCAAACTTAGGGTGAACTTCTTTCTCAATAAATCTTTATTTAAATATAAGTACATTCTGGTAGCTTTCTCTCAGATGTCTCAGACTTTGGGGCTTGTCAAGGACAGCAGCACACATCAGTCTCTTTCTGAATCTGCCTCCCATCCCAAGGACATACTGGTTTCCCATCTCTCATTGATTATCTTGTCCTCAGACCATTCCACCAGGGTAAGAACCATTGAAGGTGGTCCTTGCTGCCCCTGATCTGGATGCAGTATGCCCTAGGTCCTTAAGCAGATTCCTCATCCATTGTAATATGCAGTGATGTAGGAATTTCAGACCAACACACCTAGAATCCATAGCTTCTCTGCACACTCTATCTGTTTTATATTTATACTTGGTTTCTCAAACTGCATTCTAGTGATTTACAAATCACAGGGAAATTTGGAGCCATTAAAGAAAGAGCTGACAGGTTATAAGGATACTTCTCGGAAGTCATCAGTCAACTTTGGGCCACAGAGGCCCAGCTACATAAAATCTCACAGTACTTTGGCAGGCTGCACTTAAGACTGCTACAGAAGTCTCCTGAAAACCTATTAATTACGTACAGCCAAAATCTCTGGCAATTTCAGATAGAAAGCACTGATGTGTATGTGAAAATGAAAACAAATGTAGAGTATATAGCTTCCATAAAAGAAAATCAATTAAACAGTGATATTTTTTATGTGCAGAAAACAAAGCAAAAAAAAATAAAAATAAATAAATCAAATCAAACAGAAATTCAGCTGCAAATCCATATTACAACATGGTTTATGAGGGATAGAAACATAACAATAGTGTGCAGAAGTGCCACCAAGAAGAGGTTACAATTGCATTTCTCCCATTGAGGAGACTGCAGATAGTGAGTGAGGTGCAAAATGCTGCTTATCTACTGAGTTTGGTGGGCACTGCACAGTAAGTCTGCAGTCAAGATTATCACCTCTCAGCCTGGAATGTTGTGTGTGGACTGTGGGAACGTGGACTTTTGTTCCCGTTGGCTTGACCAGCATGTTTAGCGTGTGGGTTGGTGGTAAGCACAGGTAAGAGACAGGCCAAGCCCACATGCCACAATCCAGGAGCACATGGACCACATCCAGGAGGTGCAGGGTCAGTGGAGGGTCACCTCTGTCTGATGGCTGCCCTGACCCCTGTCACTCTGGGTGCCCTGCTGGGCTCAGGTGTGCAGGCACTGGGCAAAGGAGGCTGAGGGCGCCTGGCCACAGACACCCAGCAGCACCGCTCTGGCTGTGCGGAGCAGTGGGATGGAAAAGCCAGCAGTTCCAGGCTTATCCGTACCCAAAAGGCTTTGACAGCTTCACCTAAGGCTTCCTGAGCCCCCAGACAAAAAGATGAAGTCACATCACCACCACACAGCCTTCAAGGGTCAAGCACATACCACTTTGGACATTGCCCTGAGCATCAGCTAATGGTGAGGTGTTACCTCCTTAAACTTAAGCCCTAATATAGCTAATATATAATTTACCTCAAGCACTTATTTGTCTTCCTTATCTGTAAAAACAAAGCAAACTAAAGACATCTGACAGCCTTAATTAAAATAACCATATAAATATAAATTTATAATATCCATTTTAATACAAATATAAAATAAACTTTTTAAATTATACTTGTGCTCTATCAAAAAAAAATTAAAATTATGAGCATTATTTTTAGAAATTAAAGTAATAATTATGCATGGTTTGGGAGTCTAAAAAGTTTTTACCATATGTTTTCCCAGTTCTTTCTATTTTTTTCTTTTTTGCAGGGTGAAATAAAAATATTAATAAAATGGGTTAAAAATAAAATAAAGAAAACTCTCTGTATCTATAATTTTCTTAAACGAATAATAAAAATATTCTGAAATCTGAAACATGGAATAGATAATGAAATAGCACTTTTAGGTTTACAGTTGTTGCTAAATATGAGGATATTTTTCCTAGAAATCAGCTTACTTTCTAAGTTTCTTCATTCAAACCCCCTTATGTTTTCTTCACAAGGTTTTGGACAACAAAAGAAAAAGAAAGCCAATAGCATAGCTGCTCTCACATAAGCAGGTGCTCATGAAAAACACTGTATTTCCATTCTACCTGCATTAATATGATACAGTGTTTTTCCTACATATGTTTACATACATTTAAAAGAGAAAGTAAAGTCATGTCAGGGCTTTTTTCCCCAGCCCCTCCTTGGTGTGGAAAAGTGATAACACAACTCCACTGCATAGCTGACGACAGTCAATTTGATATATATCTTCAAAAACCTCTACCATAGCCCTTTTTTCAAAAAGTCATCCCTTCTATATCCCTGCTCTGGCGTATTTATAACTTAAAAAAAGAATAATTCTAAAGTATTATAAAGGTTCCTGTAATGACATTCATATGAACACTAGGAGTACAGTATAAACTCAGAAATATGAGGAATGTCCAAAGTATAAACCTGTTTAGTGGTACAGTACCTTTAATTATATGTTGATGCAGAAAAATTGTTACAATAAAACAAAATGCTGTTGGGATTGAAGTAATTCTGTGACATAGTTTAGACTTCTCTTAGTGGAGCCACTTCACAACTGGAGTAACTCACTTAAGAAGCAAATATCACAGGTGGAGCTGACAGCAATGCTGATTTACATAACATAGTATAAAAAGCTCTGTGTGTGACAGTCTGAACTGATAAGAGGAATTGATTCTGTATTAGTTATGTGAAGAACTTTGAGAGGACAAGCTTTGCAGAAGTGGTCTGTAAATCACTAAAAAAAGAAGCTAAGTTAGCAAGCAATCTTCCTTGGCTTCATATTTTTTTGTTATTTGTTTAATATTTTAGGAAACTCTGCAAATCAATGGACTGGTGCAGAAGAGTTCTCTAAAGACCAGTTTGAGATGAGTAACAGCTGTCTGGTTATAGCTCATGAGATCTTTCTCTGTTGGTCTTTGCGAGAAGCATATGTACACTAAGAATATATACCAGGATTTTGCAGTGATTTGAGAACCTAATGGAACTTAGACATTTATTTTTAGTCATTAGTAACTGCATTTACATTAGGCTCCCTGCTTGCATCTTTTGGTGTCAAGGTGCTTCTTCAAACGTGAAAATACTTTTGTGAAGGTTTTCAAGATGTAGTTTAGTGAAGTTCAGTGAATATACTAATTGATTTTGAAGCTCATATCCATTTGTGCTGACCAAATTCATCCCATCAATGTTTGTGGAAGAAGAGCCAAAAAATTATATTTAGGTATTCATATAACTTTGAAAAAAAGCAAAAATGGGACAACCTATTTATAGTGTTATTTCTTGTCATTAATCTCTTGTTCATGTTACTAAAACTAATTCACATAAAAAGTAGATGTTAAATTATTACACATACTCACATGCCTTTATTTATGGGCACTACTCTGCCACATATGTGTCTATCTCATGTTCCCTGTGATCTTTTGCCAAGGCAGGACAAATTTGTGTTGGTGCCTAGTGTCTCAGTAAGTGTCTAATCTGTGTATGTGCAGAAAGTATTTGGCCTTAGGGGCTTCAACATGGATCACTTTTCTTATTGACTTGGACACCAACTTATCTGTCCTTCACTGTGAATGAATGGGCATATTTTCAGCTGGAATTAAATGAGAACAGGTACTATGAATCAAGAAAAAGATGCCTTAAAGTGTGTTACTAATTATTTATAAACTTCATCAAAGGCTCAGTGCTCTTGCTGTGCAACTTATAATCCTTGTCTAGCCATGGCCACATCCATTTTTAACTTTTTCCTTTTTTTTCCCCCCATAATAGTCTTTTAGATAGAAATAATTGGTACTTAAATATTTCTAAAGCTAACAATTAAAAAATACTTTATTGCATAACCAATATATCTTGTGATGAATACATTATGGGAAAAGAAGACTGCCAAGCAGTTCACAAACTTGAATCCAGATGCAAGTGCCATGTTCTCTGCATACTCCTTAAAACAGCACAAACCTCTTTATTGTATTATTGAAGTCACTGATGAGACAGTAGAAGCATGGTCAGTTACTATGAATTCCATGTTCTGTAAATCCCAGCCAGAGGCAAAAATGAGTTAAAACTCATTAAAGTCTCTATAACAAAAATCTAAAACTGTTTTCATATCAGGGGGACCAATTCTACAAGGAAGGTAAGGAATTGTAGTACTCTGCATGAAGTAGAGCCACTCCTTGTGGGTCCCTTCCAACTCCATATATTTTGTTTTGCTGTGACAAACACATTTATTTGTTACTTTTGAGTCCACCAGTTGTATCATTATACATGAATATATTCATGTTATAGTCAGCATAAGTTCCTGACCTGTAATGACTGGGTTATTTCAAACTGTTAAGGAACAAAACTTATCCATCAGTGGTCTAAATTGCTATCGGAATGAAAGAGTAATTTGTGATAGGAAAGGATTTTGAAACAAGGTGAACTTACTCTCTCACCTTCTGTAAATTGCAGTGGAGCAATTACAACAGACCTAACTATCTGAGGACACAGTAAGGATTTGTGGGAGATAATTAGCAATATGAAATATTCAGACTACATAATTCCCACTTAAAATACCTCAGGTGGTCTGCAAAACTTTTTGGAAAGGCTAACAGCTGAGGGCAGTTTTCATTTAACCAAGACTGCACTACCCAGGGCTCTGTAAAAGGGCCTTGATATGTAAAAGACTAACCATATTCAGTCTTATGATAAGAATATTCAAATGCACTGCAAAGATGGGGCATGACTCTATATCACAGTTGCAAGAGCACCCAGCAGGTCAAAACTTGAGTCTGACAACTGCTTTCAGGATTACTAATGCATTTTTTACCACTTGTGGTACATAATAGATAGGAACTGCCTTTGAAGCCTGGGTTAGACTCCTGTTCCCAGGCCCTATGCTTCCTGACCCTATGACTCCTATTTTCTGTGGAGCAGATTTGGCTGAACAGAGAGGATAGAGTGTGTTCCCCTGCAGTATTTCTCCTCCCTACAGCACTACCCCAGCAGTAGCTCTATTTAGCCTGATAACACTGCTGGCTGGTGACTCTTCAGGAAAAGGAGAGGATCAAGCCTGTCTGCCTTCCATTCACTCGGGCATGAACCATAAGGCTGGGCTGTGAAAGGGCTAAAACCAGCCCTGCTTCCCCAGTCGTGCATTGCAACTGTAAAAGTCACTTTTTGGACTGAAAACAGGTGTCACCCTGGAGGGTTGATGGAAGTACCTCTCCAGAGCCTTGAATAAGGGGAAAATATCCTTTTGCTTAGAGTTTTGAACTGTCAGCTTCTGAGCACCATACATTACACAGTCTGTACCAGCATGTGATATCTTCTGTGCTTAGCTTATGGGGTGGTTTGGGTTCTGTTCTAATAGTCTGTGTCCTCCTGTGCACTGCCTAGAGACCTTATTGCCTGTTGGGCAGAAAGAATCCAAATACTAGAAAGATAGATGTATCATCTGAGTTAGTAGCCAGAGCTACTACTGCCCCCAAGAAGCAGCATTATCCCAGCTCCTGTGAGTCCACTAGGACTGACTTCATGAGGTTCAAGCACCAGGGATGGTGTTCGTATGAATGTCATGCCCTGCACACCTAAACTGTCCAGCTAAGCTGATACAGTTGGTCCTTTAAGAAAAGTAGGGAAGATGGAGGTAACACTTAGGTTTCACTTGAAGTAAAAAGAAGTCTGAAAAATAACTACCTACCATGCAAAAAAGGCTAACTTCTGAAACACTTGTCATTTCTTATGTAAATCATGGGAAGGTTATTGGATTTTCCTCTTTCTTTTCTGATCTCCTTATAAAAGGAGTGGCCCGCTTAGCTGGACACACAATCTGCCAGGGTTAGAGTTGATCTGTGGACTTGGCTACTAATTTTCAGAGATAAGATTCTGAGAGAAAAGAATTTATGCTAAAAATGAGAACCCATTAATACAAATATATCAGGACCTCAATATTTCACAAGAGAAGTTTTTTCTGGGTTCATTAGAAACTTCTATAATGGCTTCACCTTATTTTCCAAAGACTAAGCACAGCTTCAGGTACTGTTTTGGAGGAAAGGCGGTGCACTGCTGTCAGAAGGACTTCCAGTATGATGAACAAGATTTTGGCAGAGTATGCAATGACTCCTGGAACAGCCTTGCTAAACATCCTGACACAAAAACATTCTTTCTTGCATTTAAATATGGTTTGGTTTCCTCAGGTTATTACTCATCACTTCATCACACATGTAGTGATCTTATCTGAAATTATAACATTTACTATAAAACATTATTTCATCTCTCTAAAATATATGTCGATGAATTCTTCATATTCAGTCGTATGAAGGATTATGATTAGAAATTATAACACATCTTTTCATGATTAAAATCTGCTTCTCCCTTGAGTAGTTACCAGCTATGTGACTTTTTTTTATAACTGGGGTGAAGAGCTTGCCACTGGAAACAGAGTACTCTAAGGAAACTTCTGGATATCATTTTCTTTCAAAGTTTCTTAGTCAAGATATTTAGCTCATTTCATACAGTTAATGAAGAGCTAAGCTAGTACTCCTGGCTGTCCACTTACATTTTTCTTGACTAAAATCCTTGAGGTAGATGCTTATGCTAGTAGAAGATCTGGCACAAATTATTTTGACTTGAGTGAATCCCTGGTATGAATTCATGGATTTATTGTGGTATCATGATGGTCTCCACCTGTCATACCCCTCTTGTATCTGCTTGGTGTGTTCCAGTTTCATTTCTTGATGTGAGATGGAAAATAAGAACTATTCCAAAATCCTCTAAGGGAATGCCAAAGAATTTTCATCACAATAAAAATCTGATTATGTGAATTAAATTGTACAGATTCAAAATAAGGATACCTATCTGAGCTGTCATGAGCACAACACACTCTTGGAACATGATGGGTAAATTAAAAGTTTGTGCATGCATATATGTATCTTGGTTTGGGGATTTTTATGTAACTGGACTCTTCCCATTTTATGAGTAAAATTTTTTTTGAATTCTTTTATCTTTAGATGTCTTTGTGTTTTTGAGATTGGAAACAATTTCCATCTAACTGAGTTATAAATAACTCACAATTATTTATAAAATAACTATGTAAAGCTGAGTTATAGATAACTAAAGATCCAGTAATTCATTTTTTTTATTAAAGACTTACATGTCGACAGGTCCAGTGGAAAAACCCAAGCTTTAAATAAAAGATTTAACTATAACCAATTCTTTATGCTTCTGATTCTTTGTACATGATACCCAATTAGGCTTCTTGTCGAGTGACGCAATTTTGAATGCTGTAATATTACCTTACTTCCTGATGACTGAGAGTGAATTTTCAAAGTGGTGCATGAGATACAAGGGTGCAAATCCTGTTAGGAGCTAATGGGATTTTTCTGCACCTCCTGTTTGTCACACTGAGAGACCCAGCCTTGAGATTTTCAGTATCTGTATTTGTCCAGAGATGACATCTAGTAAATACAGACCCTTCTCAATTAGCTAAATGACCTATGTTTGGTGGTTAAACTCAAAATTACTGAATTCATCTTTCAGATATCTGCTGCTGTTTCCTAATCCTTTCCTGTTTTCTACTCTTATTCCTCTCTCATAAGAAAACAAGACACCTCCACTCATCACCATAAGCATCTTCAAAGAAAGTGGGACATTGACGTAGGAACTTGAGAAATTTCTAATTTCCCTGGGAAAAGAAACTCAGGATGTGCTTACCTACATGCTTTTCTCCAAGAATACAAGTAGTCCTATTCAAATAGGTGGGATGGGGGAGCATGACTAAATGTGTAGAAAGGAACAGACAGCATTTCAAACCCTTAAAATATTTCTTGTCATGACAGACCTGATGCACTCTACTAATCTGCTTGCTTACCATAGGTATTTTTATTCTGTATTAAATTCTGTCTGTGTGACTCCTGCAGATGCTACAGAAAATTGGCTGAGGAAATTAACTATTAGCATGTATGTCTTCAGTGTCATCCTTAAACATTTTCTCTTTCTCTAATTCTTGATATTCCCTTTGAATGGAATGTTGACTCTCTTATTTCTTTAAAAAAACACCACATCACAATAAGACCTTGATGAAATCAAACACTGAGTTTCCAGCACAGGAAGGACATCAACCTGTTGGAAGGAGACCAGAGGAAGCCACAAAGGTGACTAGAGGGACGAAATACCCCTCCTATGAAGACAGGTTGAGAGAACTGGGATTGTTCAGCCTGGAGAAGAGAAGGTTTCAGTGTGACCTAGTGGAGACTTTCCAGTACCTGAAGGGAGTTCACAAGAAGAATGCAGAGAGATTTTTGTGAAAGCATTTAGTGACAGGACAAGGAGGAATGGGTTTAAACTGAAAGAGAGTAGGTTTAGATCAGGTATCAGAAAGAAATGTTTTATTTTGAGGATGGTGAGGCAGTGGAACAGGTTATGCAGAGAAGCTGTGGATGTCCCATGCCTGGGAGTGTACAAAGCCAGACTGGATGGGGCTCTGTGCAAGTTGGTCTAGTGGAAGGTGTCTCTACCTAATGCAGGGGGGTTGGAACTAGATGATCTTTAAGGTCTCTCCCAAACCAGACCCTTCTATTGATTCTATGAAACAGTTGCTATTGGATAATTCATTTTTTAGAGGAAAAAAATCCAGTGTATTTTTTTTTTTTAAATGATGTATGGCAAAGACGTATTGGGAACACACAATAAAATAAATGAGTGACAGTTATACTTTGAAATATATCTGGGCAGGTTTCCTTCATAACTCTTAATGAAGAACATAAACTTTCAAGTGAGACCTAAAAAATTCACTGAATCTGACCAAGATTACAGCTCTTAAAGCTGAAATCAGTTTAGTTCCCACATTCAGAAATTTCTCAACTTTTTTTTTTGCAGAGCACAGCATCCTTCTTTAAAGTATTTGCATAGTTATGCTTATTTATAATTGCTTCTTTTGAGTAAAATGCAATTTGTTTGTTCTAATTTAATTTGGTTTTAATAGAATATGGATTTTTTTTTTCAGATTAGATAGCTGAAAAAAAATTCATGTACACCATGTACATTTACTGTAAAGGTAACTCTTGTAACAACTGTTTTGCTCATACTTTAGAAAACACTTTTTCTAGGAACTGTGAAGTAAAACCTATTCCTGAACAGTAAGAAGAAAGTATAGTGATGATATCATCCATATTACTTCTGGCAGCGAAATACTTCTGGTTAGATCACTATTGTCACTACCCTCCATTTTTCAAGTTGGTAAACATTAGGTCACAATTTCCATCAGAGAAATGATTATGCTGACACATGGAAAGTATTCCCCAAATGATTCAGCAAATCAGTGTCAACACCACTTGAGACCTCCTGATGCTCAAACCATTAGTTCATCCTGACTAGACTAATTTTCCCTAAGTAAAAAAAAATAACAAGACAAAAAAACAAACAAACAAATAAAAACCCACTGAAGTTAAAGAGTTGTTGTATTCTCCTGGCATATCTTAGGAAGTAAGATGATTGCTGTGAAAATTTTCTCCATGTTTTCACTCAATTCTTTGAGAATATTTGCTGGTAGCTTAGCTTCTTATGACTTCAGTTTTGTCCAAGGTTTGAGGTGCTGGGGAAAACATGAGAAAAGAGGAAGCAGGATGCAAGCTTAGAGTAATCCATTGAACTTATACCTCTAATTGCAATGAAAAAAGTATTTATTCAATAATTTTGAGCCATTTGTCTGGCTTTGGAATTACATATGATTGCAGACGTTGCTGATGTTTACCTAAAAGGAAACAACAACAACAACAAAAAACAGAGATTTTTTTGGGGAAGTTAAAATTATTAGATATTTTCTTATGAATCTCAACTTAAAAATAAGTTCATTTAAACTCTTACAAAGGCTGAGCTGGAGAAAAGAAAAATAATTGGGGAAAATGGGTTCAAACACTATATAAGGTTTCTGATCAGTCCTGCTCAGTTCTGAGGTCTCAGCCAAATAACCAGAGACTATTTCATGGTTAGACATCCTACAATTACTGCATATCTTGTCAGAGTTCCCCTTGATATCAGTACCTCAAAGTCTCAGGCTGAACTCTGCCTCTTTGGGCACAAATTTATGGTGATCACAAGTAAATTCTCTGAACTTCAGTTAAAGGACTATAATGGTTTAAAAAGAGTGTTTTTCTGAAGAAGAACCAAGGTCTTTGAATAATTATTTGACTGCAAAATGTAGAAACGAATCATCCACCCAAATTCCACAGCATAATACCAGAGGAGATATAATTTGAACCACTGTTTAAAATGTGGTTTCTTTCATGTACCATTCAAAAGACTTTGGAGGGACCTAAAAATTACGTTTTTAACCTTAGATTATAATATTCTGGTCTTCAGTGTGTAACAATATATTACTGAGAAGATTTTCACTGGTATGAGACAGTAATTCCTGTTCTCTGGACACCTCTGCTGTTCTGCAATGACCCTGGCAAGCACTGCTTTAGGGAGCTGTGCAGTGCCTGGTGTGATTTAGGACACACCACAGCAGTGTGAGTTGGGAAATTTGGGAGCATGGAGTAACATGGAGACACCACTGGAAGCTGAATGAAAAGCAGGCTCAATTATTTTTGACAGGTGATTTATTATGCAGATGGCAGATTAGCTGAATAAGGAGCTGTTATAACAGAAAGTGACTCCTACTTTATTAACCAAGACAACACCCAAAACAGCAGAAACTCCAGCTGTAACTTCTTCCTAAATCTTCTTTAGTCTGAAAATTCTCTGTGCCTGTCCAAAGGACTTAGCTACTCTAGAAGTTTCAGCTAGGATTTAATGTCCCTCAGAGCATCTCTCTCTTTAACCATATTCTAAAGGCACTTTAGATGCTAATGTGCTGTAAGATTAGTTTAAGGAAGAGTTGAAATTAAAAATATTTCACCATCTGAGTGAAAATAAGAGCAAAAACAAATGGCAGTGCCTTTTTGTGTATTGGTACCTGTTATGACTCCAGACCTGTTATGTCATATCTAGAGAAAGCATTCTTTCAAAGGGCTTTGACTCGTAAATTGTTGACTTACTGTTACCCTCCAAAGGTAGGTCCTCTCTTTCTGAAGGGCACACAGATATCAGATCCCAGCTATGTAGTGAACTCAAGAAAAGTGCAAGAGTGCTCCCTGACTGTAACCAGACTTTCTGCACTTTCTGGTATCTTCTAGTGACAATAACAAAATCAGTATTTTAAGAAAGAGCATCTTAAACCTCTTCCAGAACATCAAAATCAAAACAAAGGAGAGGATCCATGAAGTCAAATAAAAAAGGTAAAGTGAAAGAAACATGTCAAAACAGTGTAGTTTTTCCAAATCCTCTGCTGAAGGTGTAAATTGCTAGTCTGACACAACTGCCAGTCTCAGCTCCTCTGGTTACAATTATTTTAATCATAAAAATAACTCTTCAAAGGAATAAGAAAGATAGACTATATATACATACATATATATGTATATTCTGCCCCCAAAATAATCTGTGACCCTTAAGAATACAAGAATTATTTTTTTTTAAAGTGCTATTAAGTGCCAATAGGGTGGTAAAAATATGCTTGTGAAATGCTGGAAGAATACTTTTTGACTTATTTTATGGATTTTTTTGTTAAGCCAGTCTTGACAGGAAGATATATTTTAATTTCTGAGGAAACATTTAAAGAGCAGGGTTAGTTAAAAATTGAACTGACTGCACAAGGTGGCTGCACTTTTAAGAGGAGACAGGCTTAGCAAAGTTAGTCTTCTCATATGTAGAAGTATTGAGCACAAAAATCCCTGAAGTTTTTCTCGCTATGAATTCCCCCAGCTATTGGTATATTATTTCAACTGTTAAGAAATAGTTGAAAATTAATTGGTAATGGATTTTTTTTCTAAGTGTTATGAACAGTTGACTAGTAGTGCAGGTACACTGAGTCTTCCAAGAACTCAGCCCTATCTAAGCCCTATCTAAGCTCCAGGATCTTTTCAGCACTGTATGTTCAAGACTCTTCTCTCAATACTTTTTGAGAAAATCAGCTGAGTCAAACCTCTTATTTTATTTAATTTATTCCTAAGTATGTAGTCTCAGCTGCTCCAAAAAATGCAGAGATCTTGATACCTGAGAGTTTTCATAAAAACAGCTACACCCAATTAACGTGGATCTGGTTACCTGGGCAAACATGAACTACCAAGTAATTTGTTCTGGGGTATTAAATCTAACAAGACTGGCATCATAACTTAAAAGCAAAATGTTTGTCTATGCAGACTGATGGGTGGGTAACCACTGGCTGTTTACAGATAGTGGTCTCTTTTTGCAGACTGGAGGATGCAGCAGGAGTTGCCTGTGGGCCATGACCAAATGGCCAAAACAAGGTCTAGAACTCATAGGTCTCCAAAGAAATGTATTCAAGTAAATATTGTACTGTTCAGACAGATGGAAGACTTGCTTTGTTTTGCTTTTTTTTTTTAAGAGCTTTAAGATGTCCCTCTGAGAAACAGACATTTTCTCATGCTCCCTAAAATTGTGCTTAGCTGAGATTCTCCATCCTGCAAGGAAAGTTCTCATGTATGGTGATTGTGATGATAGCAGGAAGCAACCTGTGAAAGCACATAAAACTCTCAAAATGAGAGTGGGTTGTTGGAGGTTGTTGAATGGATGAATTTTTTTATAAACTTTATTTTAACACCAGAATGTACTCACTGTGTTTAGTCCCTGCTCATGAGGCTGGATGGGAAAAAATAGAAGTTTTGCTGAAGACTGTGTTTAAAGAAGAAAAAAATTCTCAAACAAGTTCTACTTTGCCTATTATAATTGTAGAAAAATCCATCTTGTCTTTGATATGGCTCATATCAAATAATAAATAGATGTTTTTCTCTGGAGATCAAGTCAATATACACTTTCCTTTAGTTGTACAATAAAAAAAAATGTCATGCTATGAGAGTTACAGTTTTCCTAATTTTCCACAGTCCTGACAGATATTGATCGTGCACATATCGATATTTACATGAATGTAATCAAGAAAATGTAGTAGCTGACTAGAATTTCTTACTGAATATGTCCCATGTATATGTTATTTGAAGTATGTGAATTGCTCCTATGATTAATGTGACCATAACGATTTTTGTTGTGTAGCTCTGTGAAGAGTGAAACATGGCTTGTGAGGTGAAAAAAAAATCAATCCAGGGTTACAAACCCAGGACAGCTCCACAGGAAAACCCCATCCTCATTCATACAGCAGTAGGACCCCCAGTCATCATCCCCCAGCAGTCCAAAAGGTCTGTGTAGAGCGTGTGTTGTGGGGAAGGGGCCATGTGCTGCCAGCTGAGTAACACCTCTGCAGAGCAGGCACACCTCGGTGCTGCAAGTACCCTGAGATGGTCTCTGCTCCTGTTTTCCCTCATCCTAATGCCTGTGGTGGACTTCTAACAATGAATGCTAGGAATGCTCTTTGAGTTGGCTTCCTAAGTACATTCCTCATGTTGTGGGGCTCAGATCAGTATTGTTGAACGGTCAGTGTGTCTTTTTCAAAACTACTGATCCTAGGTTCAGGCACTTTCATGGACACAAAACTTCCACTTGGTAAGCTTACAGCTTTCCAGGTGCTATAAAGAAAAGAAAATTGAATCTAGAAGTTCAAAAATATCATAAGGCAAGAAATCCTTCATTTACACCATTTTTTACTGCTTGCAATATTATTTGCTAGAAATCCACTCTTATTCAGAAAATTCAAACACAGAGTAGCTGTGGCTGTAGTCAAGATTATAAAAGCTCACAAAAATCTTTGAATATCAGTCTAACTCCCTTTCATACAGGCCTGTCAATTAATGGACTGTAAAGAGGCATAGTTATTTCATGAAGAGCATGTCTTATGCAGTTTAAATGTTTTGCAGAAATGAGAACATCTCTGAGTATTTTTCATGTCACTTTGCTGTGATGATCAGTAAACACCCTTCAAGAAACCTGCAAATGTTTCAAAAAAATAAAGACTATTTTTCATCACAAACTGTAATTACTTTAATTATAGGATAATTATATAAATAATGTGTTTGAACACAGCTTTCATTTTTTCTTTGTTTTATAAATATTATCATCTTTCTATATTTTCTGATGTGTAAACAGGAAACACTCAAGTTTAGACGAAGAGTGGGTGAACTGCCTGCAATACAAACTCAGAAAATCAAATGATGATTAAGCTATTGAAAACTACAAACTAACAGATAATTTTTAAGGAAGCAGGTGTACTTCGCCATCACAACTTCCAAATGGAAAATATTTTTGAATTAAGTTCTAAAACCTCTGTGTACTAAGACATCTGGTCTATCATTGACAACCATGTCAGAAAGTTCCGTTTATGGTTGAAAATCCATATTTTACTCCCAAAGTGACAATAGAAGGTTTAAAAATCCATATTTTACTCCCAAAATGACAATAGAAGGGCAAAATACCTCCAGAGATTTTCATCTGGGAATGACAAACAGAGATTTGGGATTAAATTACTATAAATACACATCTCTATATATGAACTCTTTCATTATATGAAGGACCAGGAAAAACAAATATCAATACCCAGTTAATGAGAGCGGGCACAGATACCTTGTTTTGTTTTGCTTTGTTTTTGACACTCCATTTTTGACCTTGACTTTCAATGATCCATATAGCACCCAGCATGTTAGATGTGCAAATGTCACACATTGTGAAAGCCCCAGTCCTTAATATCATTATACTGGATAAATTCACTTGTACAGCACTGAAGTGGATAAATCCACAGGTTTAGTTTCACAGGCTTAATAATGATTGATAAGTGAACTCCAAATTATCTAAACCAGAAATAGATAAACTTTGTTTACCTGCATTTAGCTGCAGCTATCCTATGAGCTCAATGTACAACAGAAATTATATATACACTGCTGTTTCCAGCTGTCCTGTATAATACAGTAAATCCTCAGATGACTCTTATACAGGGATGCCAAAATTCCCTGCAATCAATTCCCACTGATATTCAAATTGCTCATATTCTTCAAGATTGTGAAATGGGCTCTCATTGGTTCTTCTGCAAAATCAAACTGTCTGGGTAGTATGCTCAATATCAATGTGCTTTCCTACAAAATTAAAAAAAAAAAAAAATTATCAGTGTTAGGAAACATTTTAGCAAATAAATTAATTAAAAATCCAGCTAGTTAGATGTTAACATTACCAGGACACCTACAGTCCTACTGTCGTCATGTTATCTTTAATGGCATCAAAAATATTTTATAATGTAATTGCAAAAGTTCTATATGTGTGTATATGTGTATGTATATGTATATGTGTATGTGTATGTGTATGTGTATGTGTATGTGTATGTGTGTGTATATATATATATATGTCCTAATTTCTAACCTGACGAAACACAATTTTGCTAGTGCCATCAATATCCATATGAATTCTATTTATATATGTTTCTAGATTCATTTTTGTGAACTCATTTCTATCCTAGATACAAAGCTTGCACTGGGGTAGCATCACTGGAAGTTTTTTATATATGTGTGTGTATATATTGTCAGGAAAGTCACTTCCAAATGGATAAAGTCACAAGTCACATTCAAATGGAAAAGAGTCTGTCTCCAATTCTGAGCCATAAATGATGGCTTATTGCTTATTACCAATGTTTGGAAATCTTAACACAAAAACATATTCCTTGCTACATGCTGTTTTATTAACACTTCTGCAGATTCACAGGGGTCAATTCTGCTCAGTCTCACCAATGCAAGTTTCTGCAAATCTCTGTGGAGATCACAGTTAGATCCCACAGTGACAAATCTTTAATGTATGCTTTAGAACTGACAGCAGACCTCAAGCCAGTCTTCCTTTACTGCACAAACGGGGGATTTCTTCACTTGTGAAGGAAGCTGTTCATGTTTTTATGGAGAAAAGACTGTCATACTCCAGGCATGCTTTTGCAGTTCATTTGCATGTGTCCTCTTGCTAAGAGCCTTAAAACTCACATGCAATCAGAGTGATTTTCCTTACTTTTCATTTCAGGGAAACATGGAAAAGTGGAGAACAGGTCAAGCAGGAGATTTCTTTGGCCTTTTGGAACATGCCCAGCTACGGAAGGCACTGTCTTATACTGTGTGGCATATCTGGCACAAACAAATATTCTCAGTTTATGCAGCAAAGAAGACAATCACCTATGGCATCCTTTTGCTGCTCTGGATGTACAGCTACCCATGCTTCAGAACAGAAAACTCCAGTATTGCTGCTAACATACAAGTTAAACAGAGGAAGAACAAACCCATTGCAACAGCAACAAGAATCTCTTCAGCAGCTGAGATCTCTTCACTTGTGGGTAGAAAGCACAGAGAAATAAATATCGCAAGAATGGCACTAAGGACAAGATAGACCTATTTATATTTAATAGAACTTTGTAGACTTCTGTGGCCTGATTGCAGTGACATAGTGTGCAAATGATATAATTTCTTTGGATTAAAAGGAGTTTCTCTTTTATTTGGAGTTAGCCAGAAAAAGCTCTGAAATCACCAGATTGTACTGCTATTTATCGGGAAAATTCTTATTGGAAACATCTGAGTTTATCCCTTCAGGCATAGTTAGGCCATATGTAGTCATAGCATTTCAAATTTTGCTTGGAGCATAAATATGAGGCTAGACAATTGAAAGAGAGTTTTTATACATCCTTACAATTTATGTTTTAGCATATAATGAGCAAGTGTTCCCATGTATGAAGATTAGATACTTATTTCCTCTGCAAGCCAATGGTCATGGATTTTCTCATCATAAACTGTGTACTTTCATTTCCTCTCTTGCTCTTTGTATTCACCTCTCCATTGTTAAACAATTAAGTAGAAGAAGCTGTTAATATTATGTTAAAAAATTCATCCTATTTCACGGGTTTTTTCCAGTCTTGTTACACTATTTTCATGTGAAAACATGGATGAAAACACTTAGCAAAACAAAAGATGCAAAATATCAGAAGTAGGACATTTGTAGATAAGCTTCAAAACCTATTGCCATAGGAATTAAAGAATGAAAACCATCAACACGTTGTAGCTTCTAAGAGTTTTTTCTTGTATATATATATGAACATTTGTTCTGCTTTCAAGGATGTATGTGTATGAAGCTTTTCTCAATAAAAAGCATCAAAATCATGCATGAAAGGTCACTCTGAGCTCTCTTAAATGCATGGTATCATCTGCTATATGAAATTAGGAAAGCTAGAACGATAAGCAGTTTCCTTTAATGGGAAAAATTGGCAATTTCTCCAACAAATAGCTTTGTATGATGGCAGTAGAGCTCAGAGAGGGGGGAAACGGAGGAGAATTACACTGCAGAACCAACATCTTTTCCAGCCCTATGGAAAAGAGCTGTTCATTAGACCAATTACTCTCACTGGGTCTGACAAGTGTATATCCATGCTGAGGATGTTTTTTTCCTTCAGATTTAGGTAACAGGTGAATTGTTTATCATTTTCAAGCCTTCACTTAGTGTTACTGTCCTTGTTTTTTCCTTAAAAACGCTTAAACCATTACATTTAAAATGCAACATAGCAAGCAGTATGTGTGGTTTATAGCTGAAAAAAAATTCTGCTCTTAGTTTGTTCTTTGATGTTCAAAAAAACTGAAAAATATGTTTCATAAATTATTGGGTGTTTGCATATTCACATGTAAAGCAAAAGGTTTTCATCAGGATATTAGTAGACATCATGCAATGATAACAGCAGGTATTCCCTCCTCTGGCCCTAGATTTTATTATGTTTATGGTCTCTCATAGCTAAATATGTCCAGATGTGATTGAAAAATAAGAATTCTCTTTCTGGGTAAATGATGGCAATATCTGTTAAGGCAATGCTGAAATCTCTTGGCTTTTCTTACTCCAACAATTCTGAGTTAACTAGACCTCCTGGCTCCTGCAAAATGTCATCTCTGGATTTATCAGCTGGAAGAGGAATCTCAGAACATCTCAACGTAGCTATTCTAGAAAAGGAACTGCACAATGCATCATGATCAGCTTTCTCATGAAAATAATTAAATGCAACCGGTTGAAACCATATCTTTCAATGCCTTTTTTATTTAATGGCATTGCATCTAATGCAAACTGGGGCTACAAAAATCACATAATTCGGAGATGATGGTAAGGTCTTGGAGAGCTCCAAGGTGTAAATCCTGTATCTTTATATTTTGCTCAGTCTTTTCAGAACATCTTTAAATGTAACTGCTTTCTTTTCAGATGCAGTATAAAATTTGGCCATGATTTGGAGAAGATAATCCATTCAACATACTAATGGATTCTATACTGCATATCTTAATACAGGTCTTTCAAATGATGATGCATAGAGTGCTGAAATATAGTTAAAGGATGGAAAAATTATTCTTTAGTTTGAATTCATACAAAAATGGTCAATTTAAATGTGTAACTAGAAGTATGATATGGGATCACATTCTCAGCCCCAGAAATGTCATCATTCAATCAGCAAAATGAAGTTTCTGCTAAAATAATATAGTAAAATGCCAAATGGTGAGTGAGACCCAAGATGAGACCATGGAAACAAGAAGCTACAGCTTCTTACAGAGAAAACAAGCCAAGGAAGCATTAACTAGCATGTGGTTTTAATAAAACACATAGAGGTGCTAATCCTTATTCCACAAAAGACAGTGGCAATACTACAGCCAGCTGTAGATTGCTCAGTTCATTATGTTAAGGCATGCAAAAGTAATACTTAAAGGAAGAGAATTATGACACTTAAATTTAGTATTTTGTGTCAAAACACTCATTTACTACTGCTCTTAGGAAATCCAAATTAAATTGGCTTTTGGTTCATGACTCATTCACAAACCCCTCTTGATTGGTGTCAATACATAAGTATTTTATGTTTTTGATAACTGGTTTAGATGAATCATATTTAGTCACTCTGCTGTTCAGGAACTGCTCATTTTGATTAATCATTATTAGTGGGGTGCTGCTGGTCATGCAGTATATTTTCTGCTTCTTGATTAGCTGACTGAAACTTTAACAAAAGATGATGAGTTATGACTAACAAATGAACAGTGAATAATAAACAACGCATTCCAGGTACAAACTTGGACAATATTACAGAATCATAGGCTGTGTTTTGAATACTGTCTATATTGGGCAACAAATATTTGGAAATATTTTCTGTTATGGTGGTAAGAGTAACAGTGAATCTATGGTCAGTCATTTTTGACTGAATTGAAAGAGTATTTCTCGCATCATTCCAACAACTCTAACTCTGAAGTAGATACATAAACTAATGCAACTTCTTTAAAGCATGTAGAGAAGCTCAACTTGGAAGTGTTTCCAAATAAACTGCTGAGAGTCCTTCTTAGCTGGTTCTTTTACATCTAAAGTTTTCCATAATTATTCATTTTCAAGACTCAATAAAAAATAAATCTACACCTGTGAATAACATTAAAATCAATTTTTAAAAATGACACATAAACCATTAGTTTTTAACAAATTTTACATGTTTTGTATTGGCTTTAGTCTTCCCAGATTATATTGGTGAAATTATGGTATGTTTGCAGTAAATATAGAATAAAGAGCTCTTTTTGCTACAGTACTTAGCTTCTTGCAAAATCTAATTAAGGCTTCATACTCCTTAACCATTAACATTATTCATTTAATAAGCACTAAATTAGGCAGACATATGTGTCATATATCATCAGGAAATCAAGCACAGAAGGTCAGGACTTTCATGACTTTCTGTGACATTTGAGTTACAAAGACAGAATCCCATACACTCAGTTATCTTTCCCCTATTATTTAGGGCCAAACAAATCTAAGAGATTCTAAAATAAACTTGTTGGGGTGCCCTGTGTTAAGGCTGAAATAAGAGAGGGAATAACTTTCACTGAAAGCAAAACTAACTTGAGCATTGTGTTCCCTTAGAGGATCAAGGAGAGAAACCGATGCAGAACTTGCTGTAGTTTTATAAAACCCATTCAGAGGTAGTGAAATTCTTTCTGTTCCTAACTAGTCATCATGAAAGATGCTATGCCTGTATTTTCTGTATTTTTTTTTAATTTTACCCCATGGATGGTACTCTGAAATCCAGCCATTATAAATCAGAAGGAACCTTGAGGCACGCATAGAGAAATTTCTCTCATTGGAGTGGGAGCTGCAGTGTTCATTTCTTTAGGAGCTGAATTTGGATAGCACTATTGCAAGAGTGAAGTCAGAATTTAAAACAAACCCTTCCAGTGGCTGCATTTGTTGTGCTGGGTTTCGTTTAGTCAGGTGGATTTCATTCCCGAACTTCACATTCTCTGATGTTTAAAATGGTCCCTAGAAAGACAAATCAGTTTCTCTTTTCATATAAAAAGTTAATACAAACACCAGATAACTTTCAGGCACTTCAAAGTAAAATGATAAAAAATGCTTTGCAGACATAGAAGAAAACAATTGTCAGCACTCTTCATCCTTTCCTCATTTCCTCAGCTCCACAATCAACAGGCATGCTTAAGTAAATTTGGCTGAAAAAGCCTAAGTGAATCTTCAGAAAGCATTTTATGTTCAATTCAGTGCTGGAAAAAATAAGAGTGGGCATTTTTCTAATCTCAGCATCAAAGCGAGTACCCTACTGTTTCTGAAATGTAACCCTGGAATTCAATGAATATAAATACAACTGGTAAAACACTCTTATTTTGAAAGCAGAATTGAATGGGGTTTTCTTTATCTAATTTAAAAATAAAAAATATTTTTGGCACAATCATGCAGTTCCTAAACAAGAAAAATGAAAATCCAGCATGATGCATTATTTCTGAGTTTAACCAAACCACCTGCCTTACTTGTATCACTCATTATAGAATTTATCATTCCGTTTCTTAGGCCCACTTCCATATTACAGCAAGTGTTTTGCATTTTTTCAGCAAGGAACAGTTAGAAGTGTATTTCTAAAGTGGTCCAAGAGCAACACTCTTCAGCCAGGATAAAGCAATCAACTCTTAAGATGACATAGTAATAAAAAAATGAGTAAAATTCTTTTATGACTCAGAATGTGAATTGGGTTAACCAGCCTTTTTATAAATTAAGTTTCTGTTTGCAAGCAGGAACAAAGAATTTTAGAAAGCAAAGGGGGACATCTAATGTAACTAGAAATCACCCTGATTATGGATCTACGTTACATTCTGAGGCCCACCCATTTTCTGCATATAGCGTGAGTTTTCTTCCCACTCTTAGAAACTTTCTTCTTTGAATTGTTTTAGGGCCAAAGACCTGCAGGTGGGGACAAAGCAGACACTGACACTTCTTTTTCCTTACATCTTTTAGTAAACCTGAAATTACAAATTATACTCATTAGCCCTTGCTTTTATCTTCTGAGCTGTGCTCCTCTTTTCTCAGGCCATCACACAGCTCCAAAGAGAACACCCAAGAGAAGCAGGAATGTCTAGGAAAAAACCCTGAGAAAGCACCAGAGATGATTTTTTTCCCTCACTCTGGCAAACTCTGGCAGCAGCAGTCTAGAGAGATCTGTGACTAGGTCTGTGTGCTATTTATGCCTGGTGGGCTGACCATGGCTAGACAACAGGTGCCCACCATGCCACTCTGTCTTTTCCCCTTCCCTGCTGAACAGCCGAGAGAAAATAAGGTGAAAAAAATATTTGTAAGCTGAGATAGGGCAGTTTACTAAAGCAAAAGCCAAAGTTTGCACACACACAAGTAAAAAGAAAAACTAATAATTTTATTCTCTACTTTCCATCGACAAGTGGTGTCTGGCTGCTTCCTGAGGCAGGGCTTCAGCACACCTGGCAGTTCCTCCAGAAGGCAAACACTGTGAATAACAAATGCCCCCCTTTATCCTCCTTTCCCTTTAGCTGTTATGTTTGAGTTGATATCATAGAGCATGGACTATCCCTTTGGTTAATTTGGGTCACTGGCCTAGTTGTGTCCCTGCCCAGGACTTTTTCCAACCCCAGTCTGCTGGTGGGGTGCAGAAGGTTGAGCAAACAGCGCTGATGCTGTGCCAGCTGCTCAGCAGTAGCCAAAATACTGATGTGTTATCAGCACCTTTCCAGCTACCAATGCAAAGAACAGCACTGTGGGGACTGCTGGGGGGAAAGGAACTCCATCTCAGCCAGGTACAATGCAAAATGGTGCTGCCGAATAATTTCAAAATAGATAAATTATAACTTCTTGTACAGCTCTGCCTGGTGTCCCACACAGAAGGGAAGTGTCAAATTGCTCAGGTGGAGGAGATCTTTACTGTAATATGCTTTGTGAACAGATGTAGAAGAAGGGGCATATAGCTGGAACTCTCAACCATTTGTTTTGAAGATGCCAGAGGACAAAATCAGTGAAAAAGTAACCCAAATGTGACTTTGCGACTGCAAAAATCCACTCTCTATCCCTAGTATGTCTCCCTTCTGTCTCCAGACATTTGCTGAGTTTTGCCTCATTTTTAGGATGCTAACAATAATTTTCCCATGCAGAAGAGTGACAATGCCCCATTTTATTAATCTAATTACTTAATTAAATTGTGATCCTTACACCTGCAAATACATTGCCTTCATGGTACAGCTCCCCATGGAGTCTCACAGGGCCCTACATGCATAATTTGAGTTAACAGTAATGGTCATTACCTGCTCAAATGTCTCACAGATTAATGGAAACTAGATTCCTGCATGTTCCTCCAAAATTCTGGTTTCCAGTGACATAAGGACACTTGGACCTCTGGCCACTGGTGGAGTAGCTTTTGCAATGAGGCCAGTGCTGGTGGCCCTTTCTGACACTTGTAGTCCTGTGAATGGAGATGTAGAAGTAATTTCAGTTGTTTTGCTTCTTTTTAATCAGCTTTCTGTGTATGGATTTGCAAATACATGTACTTACATTTGATAACATATTTACATGCATATTTACATATTTACATCTCTGATCATACATTCATGCATGGGCATGTCAGTGTTTATATTTATTTATATAAATATATATTTTTTTATATATATATAAGCCACACATTATACATTCACAGTCACTGTGACCATTAGCTTAGTTCAAAGGATGAAGTGTCTACTGATGTTCTGCTCTGACATCTCCTAATGACATATTCATGCATAATCAAGTAGAGAAATCAATAAGTAAGTCATGACTTACATTTAAATACACATTTCTTTGTATCCTCTTTAAAACTGATTTTTTTTCTTTTTTTTTTTCTTTAATCTTGGTATAAATATCATCTTCCTTCAACCTTGGTTGTCAGTGTGTACTGAACTTGCTGAATATAAGTCATATTGGCAGTATTGAGTGCATATGCTCCCATGTGTTTTATATAATATGGAGTTCTGGGCCTGAAAAATATTTGAGTTGGGGACCATCTAGCTGTTTCAGATATTTCAGGTTCACACCAAATAATTAAGGAAAAATACTAGATTGAGGAAACAGTTGGAAAACTCAATTTGTGCAATGGTGGATGAAGAAAAAGGTAACAAGAGGCTGAGGTTAAATTATGAAGGCAAATACCTAAGACTTTCTTTTCCTGTCTAAACTGTGTGATCAGGGAACAGCTCTCAGCTCAAAGGTCCTGCTCTGCACTTCAGCTGTATCCCAGGTGGGTACTGGGATGACTCTAACTTGTGCACTCTGCTCTCTGTCCTTCATTTCTGAAAGCAGAAAACTGAAAGCCACACAACAAAAATGTGAAGCTTTCACAGAAAACTCTTGGTCCCCAATGCTGCTGAGCAGTACCAGCTACAAAAAATACTGTTGCTTTCCATTCCTTTATGTCTCAAGAGAGATGTTTTATACACAAAAATCTCAACAATTGAAGAATTTATCTGAAATTCACATGGTGACATACTTTGCTTTTTACAGTAGCTCACTGTTTTCTGGTGCAATGATATTTTGCTGTTTTTGAAAAACAACCTATTTTTTCACAAAAAATACGTGCCTCTAGGTGCTGTCTTCTTCTTTTTTTTAATATACGTTAGTTAAAAACCTATTTGCCTTTCTAAAACTGAAATTAAGGAAAGGGATATTGTTATATATTGAGATATTCCTCATATTTTGAGAAATATTAACATATCCATGCTTTGATGTAAAGTGACACCTGACAAGAAAGTACTGTCATGTCAAGATGCACTTTCTACAGATCTCCTAAAAAGCCCCAGAAAAACAAACTCAAACTTGAAAAAATGACATGCCTTTGAAAAGCATATCTTACGGTCTCTTTAGAGATCATTTTCTGAAGAATTCCTCTTGAATAAGTTTTGGGGTAGCTGTAAAAAAACTATATGATCCAAACTAAATATGCTTCATCACTGCAAACCATCTGAATTTTGAAAATTGAAATGTGGCAGAGAAAGGTTGGGAATATCTCTAAAGACCATATTAAGTGAAGTACACTCATAACATCACAGTTTCATTCATAAGGGACTTTTAAATATCTCCTCCACTTCCTCCTGCAATAAGTAGGGACATCTTCAGCTGGGTTGCTCAGAGACTCATCCAAACTGACCTCGATTTTTTTCCAGGGATGGAACAAATACCACCTCAGAAGATCATTTAGATCAGTAAATAAGGTATTCAATTCCTGATCTAACTCACTCCATTAGCTGAAAGATGGTTCTTGAATCTTCATTCCTCATTTTGCACAGACTTGGTGTTCCTATAATGTCCAGTAAGGATTGCATCTGTGGTTGGTGATAAAAAAGTCTTAAAATTAAAGTCTTCAATTAAAAGTGGCTCAAAGTGGCTACATAAGTAGGTTCTATTCTGTTATGAAGAATTAACTTTTAGCAACAAAAACCTCTTCCATATTACCATTGTGAAATCAAGATGTAATTGCACAGTATCATAGTGTCCTCCATAAATAGTATGCTGCATCACCTAAGATTTAAGGACATGAGAGTCCTAGTGAAATTAAATTCTAAGTGCTTTTTCAACACTTATCAAAGAAGAAAATTATATTGGGGTTTGGCCAATGAATTCTTGCTGCTCAGACTCTTCGCCCAGCAAATCGCATAATAATTCTTTCCAGACTGTGATGAACTTAAAAATAAGCTGCAGCTCACTGATAAATATATATGAATTCTTACACTTTATAAAGAATTCCTTCAGAAAATTCTGGCATTTCTAACAGGATGTAATCTTTTCATTGGCAGCAAGTGTACAATGGCAGACAAAATGTACCATGCATTTTTATGCTATGCCAAAATAACAAACAAGGCTGTGACTAGCTATACTGAATATGAGCTTCCAGTAACTGTTGTTAATGAGTCAGTAAAGCCTCTGTGGTATTGTGGTATCAACAAGAATTCAAGGGGTAAAATGCATGAGATAATATCAGTCTATCATGTTTTTTACACTCTTGGGTGAGAAAAGTCTTGGCCTACTCATGCCCCCAGAGCTGGAGTTATCAGCATTCCACTTCTCACCTCCAAGGTCAGGATTAATTTCCTTTTTTCAATACTTTTACCTATGAAGAATGAACTAAATAAATGGAATCGACAGATAAAGTATTTTATGAATAAATTAGGAAGTCTTTCCCTCCTGTCATTGTCACCTCGTGAAGTGACAGATTAGCTGCTGATCTGAAATCTATCAAGTGAATTCTTGAGCTAACGCCCTCCTGCCCTCCCAGGAGAAAACCCTAGCTAAATAAAAAACAGCTATAAAAAGATCTTTCTCACAGAAAGCTAAAGATGATGATTCTTTGAGCTGCAGGTCTCACTCCACCACACAGATTCAAACCTTATTACAGGCATTTTCTCCTGTGAGCAGTAATACTTTTCCTTTCAGAAAAGCAGGATTTGCAAAGCCTGACAGACTCTACAGACCTCCTTATTAGTTGACATTCACCAAGTTTTAACTAAGATCTAAATCTATGTTGTTTATTCACATAGAGCATGCCTTTGGTCTTTATTGCTAATTAATTCATTTTGCAAACTCATCTGCCTAACGTTTAAAGTTGTTTTGCAAACAGGAGGTTCAAAGTTGATGCTGCCTCTTCATCTTCAGTGCACCTAGCTTGGTGTACGTGTTGTGGCACATATGGAATGTAGCATCGTTCATTGATCTAACACACTCAAAATGTGTAGACACCAGGGAACAAATTAAGGGCAAAATCTTCCTCTCAGATCTGTTGTGCATGGATCAGAGATAAGCAGTACAAATTAGAGCTTTTCTCAGCTGCAATGCACAAAGGTTGTTTCATGAGTTCCCCTCTAGGCTTCAAAAAGAGGTTGTGCCATTTGTGCAATAACATCCTCTTTGGGCCAGGCAAATCTCCAAGGGTGTGTGGTCTGGCCAGAGAAAGACCATTTTAACTTTCAGGTCTTTGCTCCTATTAGACATTTGCACACACACACTTCACTGAACATGAGATCGAATCAATACAAGCAGGCCTGCTCAGGAATGAAACATGAGCACTCAATAAAATAAATTAAGAAGGAAAAATGTGTACAGTCCCCAGCCTGATGAAGAATTCAAATTGCCTCAGAGTGTTTTTGCAGGTTCACACATAGAACTTGTTTAATTTTCTGTTAATTCCCTGTGTTGTGTGCTTATTGCAGTTTACTTTTACTCTAATTAAAATAAAATATTAAAATAAAAACAGACAAGGTTGCTGTGTTTATCCTTCATCAGTATAACCAGGAGAAAGCCAGTGCATGGGTTAATGATGGATTTTCACCTCCCTTTAATGTTCACAGTGGCTGTGAATTCAGATTTCCACATGATTAAAAGGAAGGAGGTACTGCATGGATGTACTACATGTGAAGCATGTTTGCTCTTGGTCCCAAATGCTATATCATACCAAGGTAGGTTCTCATCAGGGTACTCTGACCTGGGATCCAGGGCATGACTACTCCTAGTGAGAAAAATACTGTGATATTTGTACCCATGATAGGTGTAACATGTTTACTTGTGTCAGCCAGAATTTTTTTCCTCACATACTGTTGAGAGCAGTCTTGTGCTTGTCTTTGAAATAAGATGCTCTGAAACAATCAAATCTATTGAATCCATTTCCAGATAGAGCACCAGCGATTGGTACACTGCTAGGGCGGCGTTCACAGTGTTTACGCTCCAGTAATCTCTTCCCAGGAAGAGATCCATCATTTCAGTGCTCTGAGGCACCTGGGCTCCAAGCTCTGGGAGGGATTTGGGACTGCTGTCTTGGAAATGGGTTTGATTGATATAGTGCTTAAGATGAGGGAATAGTGACCGCTCCAGTTTCTAAAGGAACTTCTCCAGCTCCTGTGAATATTAATAGCTAAAAATCAGATCATAAATCCAAGGACATGTACAAAGTACAAAGTAGGCTTTACACTACTGCCTGTTTTAAGCAAAAGGCATTTTTTTCTTGCCTCTTTGAATACTCCTCATCGAAATCTTCACAACTAGTATGGCTTCTTATTGGTTTGTAAATGTAGGTGAATTTAATTTGGATTCTAAGATTTCTATCTTTTGTATTTACAAAAACCCCAAAGCCAGTATTTAATATGTCACTATTGTCCTGTACTGTCAATAGAAGATTTTTAAATACTAAGGCTGCTTTATTTTTCTCTTTCAGCTTCTGAAAATCTTTTTTTCCACTGGGACAAGTGCATGACTAGATAGTATTTTGATGCCTTTGCATGATAAAATGCTCCTTAGCTGAGAACAGAAATACACCCTTATCTACTGACGTTGCTTATGAAAGAAATACAACCATCCAGAAAGATAGTGTCTTTTGTTTTTCTAAATTGTTTAGTTGAAAGAGAGACTGTGATCCACTGATATACAAGTGAATGTCCCACCCTGGCATTTCTCTGCCCAGCTATCGCTCCAGTTCTGTAAATTACTGATCCAAAAATCTAAAGGTGGGAGGCAGAGTTTCTGTGGGTGAAGCACAGCACTTCAGATATCATCACAGAGCCTATTCACCAAATTACTGCAGATAAGAGACTTTTCTTTGCATAAAGGGCATTTACACTCTTCTCAGAATTGCATTTTTATCCCCAAAGACTGAACAGTATGATTAGGAGTTCAGTATTTGGCATACCAAAAAGGAGAGACATAATCTCATTCAAATGTGCTTCTAGAAATTTAGAGTGCTCGTTTTTTGTAAGTATGCACTCAGACTTTAGGTGGAGAACTACAGATTTTTCTTAGTCTGTAAAGTGTTGAGAAGATGGTGATCTTATCTAGCTCATACTTTTTAATGCAAGAGTATTTTTGCTCAAAATGCAATTTGTAAATGAGTTCATCAAAATCCACTGGCCAGGTGCCAGTGTCTGAATATTGAGTCTTCTCTACCCTATTTTTATATCTGAAAATCAACAGGGTTTTATGTAATTTGAAATGCTAACTTTTTCATAGAAAGCAAATATTTTCAAAAGAGAAAAAAGAATGTTCACCTGGCCATATTTTAAGTTATAAAAATTCAACAAATTCCCTTCAGTTTGAATGTCAGTGGGTGAATAAGGCAAATTCTAAGTATTTTAAGAAGTTTTTAGAGTGTAGAGAGCATTTCTAAGGTGTTAGAACTGTAAAGCACATGTTTTTAAATAGTGAAATCAAAGGGACATAGCCTTACTCCTGGAGTCTCCAGAGCAGCCCTCCTGTGTAAGGCAAGCTGGATGTGTATTCATGTTGACAAAGAGAACTACACACCAATGAATGACAAACATTTGAGACTGAAAAGAAAACTAGTGAAAAAAGGGTGACTGCAAGTCTTTCCAAGACCTGACAGTTTCTACAGGAATAAATTTCTGTACTCTGTAAGTCTCTGTACTAAGTCTGAGGTTTACCAGGATCTATCATAGCAGAAAGTCTCTCGTCCTAAATACTAGTTTTGAGGCTTGGGAATAAAATCAGCACCACTTTTTTTTTTTTTTTTTCCACCCTGTTCACAGGAATAGGTTTTCAAAGACAAGAAAGATGTTGATATATGGTGATGAAGCTTTGGACCATTGTACAGGAGAAGCATAAAAAAATAAGCAACCATCAATGTTAGCAAAATAGGACCCTTAGGAATTATCTAAAGGTCATAGAAAATGAATAAATATTAATGCACTTATCATGCAGAATCTCAGAAATGTCCTGTTATGACTGAAATATTATTCAAAGACAAGTATTGTAATTAAGGTTTTTCTTTACCCTAGGCAGTGATAAAGAAATGCTGGGTTTATCTTCAGCCTTTAGCCAGCAAGTGTTTGTTGTCTCCTGCTCAATTCTAATGTGAGTTTTTAATGCAATAACCCCTTGCGACTGAATGAACAGCTAGTTAATACCTCAAAAGTGTGGCATTCCTGTTGCTAAGCATTTAATTTCCCCCCTCCTTTTCTCTTACTTCCAGGTGCTTTCCTGGACTTCAGTGCTTGCTAGTTTGTGTAACCCCGTGATGTCAGAAGGCTTAAGAGCCCCTAGAGCTAATACAAAATGTATGAGCATGCCATATCTTGAAATTCCTGCTGTCGGAAATGCCGGCTTGGAGGGGAGACAGGAAGCCTGAAGGGGAGAAGTCCCAAAGGAAAAGGAAATGGGGAGAGGCAGAGAAAGAAAAAAGAAAGAGAAGACAGCTGAGAGCATAAGGAGCACAGGGGATAGGGAAGACTAAAGGCGGCTGGAGCTAAGGGCTCAGCATCGCACAGAGATGCTGGCTGTGGGGAGGCAAACCTCACTGAGTGGGGCTGACAGCATCCAGGGGGGCACTTGCAGCCAAGAACTGATATTAAGCAGGTGCCCGTCCTTCTTTTCTTCCAGGATATGCACTTCTTTCAGAGGAGAAAGCCTGAGCCCACCAGGGGATGGTGTGAAACAACTGCAGGCATCATGACTTCATGCTATAGAGCCAGGATGGCAAGAAATCCAGCATGGCAAAATGTAGGGCATGCAAAAGGCTGTCCCTCCCCACACCCAACCTGTGCTCAGGGGTGGAAATCACAAGTGTAACAGGGGCTGTAGGGCACACACGAGAGATGAGCCTTCACAAAAAGCATGACACAAAAACCATCGCAGCATGGTTGTACCAAAAGATCCCATTTTGAATGACAATGGGGACAAAAAAGTGCTCCTGGCTCTCTGCTCCAAGTCTGGGTAAAATGATGTGGCACACACTTGGGGCTTGCAAGCCTTCAGCACAAATTGAACCAGCCCCTCAGCCACAGGACTGCACCTGGCAGGCTCTAGACCTACCTTCTGTAATTTTTGCTGTTTTCTTCAATGCCTGTCTTGTTATAGTGAGGAAATTAGTACTGGCTATGTGTATGATGTGAGCTGTGGGAATGATCATAGAATCACAGAGTGGTCTGGCTTGGAAAAGACCTCAGAGTTCATCTAGTTCCAGCTTCTCAGTTGTGGGCAGGGACACCTTTCACTAGACCAGGTTGATCAGAACCCCATCTAACCTGAACACTTGCAGTCACGGACCATTCACAGTCTCTCTGGACAAGTTGTTCCAGTACCTCATCACCCTTACAATAAATTATTTTTTTCTAATGTCTAATCTAAACCTTCTGTATTTTAGTTTGAAGCCATACCCTCTTGTCCTGTCACCACATGCAAATATGCTGCGTTGGGGAATAGCAAAACTGTCAGGAAGGTGCAGAGGCAGCTTCAAATCTATGGTGTTTTTGAAGGTTTGCAGCATTCCACTTACTGAAGCTGAGATAAAGCTCAAAATTGTGTTGTTATAGCACAAATCTTCCAGTGAGCAACCACAGCAGAAAAGCACACATATATGAAAACACTCTCTGCACATTTGTGTTTGGGCAAGAGCTACTTCTATGTGGGATGTGGTTCCCTTTTACCACATTATTGGCAAAACTTGAGGATCACTCATATGAAAAGGAGAGGAGAAATGAGACAAAGAGTAAAAGTCTGTTAAATTGCTGATGCTCTTTTTGTGGGGCTGACAGGTTACAGGAGGATACCCAAAGTTCATGTTTAGCTGTGTAAACACACTGTTGCCATTAGACCCTAGGAAACTGATCTATTCCATTAGCACCTTCTTTCTTCTTTTCTTCACCCACTTTCCTGCCTGCTTTCTCCTCTGTTGGTTGAACACGCTTCTCAAGGGTGGGCTCAGGCTGTAGTAGCAGAAGCTCTTGCATATTCAGGCAAGCCTCTTTGGCCTGCTCTCTTTACTCCTAATTTCTGAGAAATAAACAGAATATTTCAAAGTGGATGGGCCATCCCAAGGTACCCTCTTCCATTCGTGATGGCAGACCTGCCATCAGCTCCCCAGAACAATAGAAAGCTGGGGCCCACAAGGTGATAGCAGGGCTGTATTACAGGGCTGCTGCAGAGGAGCCAAGATCTGCAAGGTTTCCTAGGGCCACACAGAGATGTGTGATATCCACACACTGAGCAAAGAGACATTTTTGTGCACAGGGTGCTCCTTGTTTGGGCTGTGATGGAGGTAAAGCATGCTGGAGGAGGATGCTCTCTATCCAGCCTCACACATCAAATGATCCCCAAATTTGAAGGTGCCACAAGACCCAAACACTCTTATAAATCTTGTTACAAAACAGTCAAAAAGCAAGGCCTCTCTCTTGTTTTAGTGGCTTTTGAGGAGCTGTGCCATGCCAGGCTTGTGGAGGGGCAGATCTGTGGGGGTCTATAAGCAGAGTGTGCTTTGGATGGTGCCATTTCTGCTCTTCATTGCAACAGGCCAGAAGGAGCCATTTGCTTTTACAGCAAGAGTGATGTGATGCATGTAAACAGAAAACTCTTTTCCTTTGCCAGAGCACGTGGATCAAGCCCAAATTCTAAAAATGATGAACACAATTTTTCATTCAAGTCTTTCTTGTCCCAGATTTGCTCAGCTGCTGTCTTTGGGTGATATGATGTGTGCCCTGCTACTCCCTGAGCATCTGCTATGGGGGACTATCTGAGAGAGAGAAATGGACTAAAGGGACCTCTAGTTGGAGCCAGTATGTTCTTATGAGGCAGTTCCTGCTTGCACTGTAGGGTGTTCCAGTATTTCTGATGCCTGTGCAGCAAAATGAGAGCTCAATTAGAGCATGAGAGTATATTCTGCTTGAATATACTTGCAAGAATAGCTATTCAAGCTATTTTTGGTTGCCAAGACAGGTATAAGTACAAAGAACACTGAGGGCACAACAGCACTGGCTCTACAAAATGCAAATCAAAACCTATTACTGCTGAGGACCCTCTGTATCTCCTGTGGCTTTTAGCCAAGCTAATGCTCATGCCACTGTGTGCCTATTGCTACCACTCCTCATATGCTGTGTAACAGATGTGTGTCTGTATTTTCATATAGACGTGGACCCTTTCCTCAAGATTTGTGGGTTCCTCTCTCCTGCTGACCTCCTGGTACCTGCATATCTCAGGATCAGCCATCTCTGGCTCCCCCAGGCTATGTTTGTACTAGTAAAGCAGACAGACACAGCGTGGCCATGTGTGTGTCCATACGGTCGAGTCACTGGCATATCCCGCTGCTGTTTCAGTCAGGTTATCTCACCAGCAATGCTGGACACAGCTGGAGGTAGCACGGGCCAGGGATGATTCATTCATTCCCAGGTGACAATCTGAGGTTATTTTGGAGTGTAAGAAAATATACAGGTATTTTTTTGCCTGGCTACTAAGGGAAAGAGAAAAATGACCTGGACCTTTTTATCTTAACAGCAAGACCATAGTCTGGGCCTGGATCTGAAAGAAGAGCCAGCTTCATGGGGAAAAGAAAGGTAACCTGGAGTCTCTGCATTTTAGAACCTATTACCCTGTAATGGTATGTGCATATTGCTTGCTCTCTAATCTTGCATTATAGAAGACACCATTGATCAGTCCAGCAACTGACATAAAGTGTGAGGTTCTGATAATTATTAAATTTTCAAAACGCTGAGAGGGACAGTGAGGGGTCATGTGGGTTGAGAAGTAACTTTGTGGAATCTAGAAATTCTTCATCCAATTTTATAATCTGCAGACAAAACCTAAGGTTTACATCTAATCAAATGGTCTTAGTCATCCCAAGCCACCAATTTTTTTCAAAAAAGACTACAGAACGTCAGGTCCTTTGGCACAGAAGAAAAAAACCTTAAAAATCCCCATAGAAAGGGAGAACCTGCATGGGAAAGTGCCCATATGATCTGCAGAGCAGTAGTTTGGTGCAAAAAAAGCTGAAGGAGAGTATGAAAACTTACAGATTTCAGAGAGTGAGAACTTAACAATGTGAAAAAGCTTTTCTGTCTGCATAGTTGGAATTATCCAGCCCCTTCTAGTTATCAAAGCTGCCAGTCTGTTTTCTTCTTCATTCAGAAATTTAATTTGATGCAAAGGGGAAGTTTGGGTGTGAGACTGTACGTGCCTCCCTGCAGCTGAGTTTTGCCATCCCAAACTATCCTGCCTAGTTCAGATATGCTCACCTGCTTCTGATTTCTGGGTCTTCAGCAGCTCCTCTCTTCAGGTGCGAGAGTGGTACTTCCCAATACTGTATACTATGCTTTAAAAGCAACAGTGGGGATAAAGACAGAGGTAATTCAGATTTCAGGAGGCTTCAGCAGCAGTGCAGGATGAATGTGATGGCATCCCTAGCAGCACAGCAGCTGGATGCTGCTGAAAAGAGCACAAAACAGGATGGCTTCAGCTACAGTGGAACTGATCCTCCAAACCTACTGCAAGCAGAACTGCTGAGTCACACACCAGCTGCACCCTAATAGCTGAAAAATCTGGATACAGAACTGATTATTACAGTCTGAAGCTAAATATAGGACTGCCTGTTCAGGTAGAAAAGCAAGCAAGAGAAAAATGGAAAGCCTGAGGAGTGAGACCATATGACTTCACCTCATTCAGCCCACTGTGATTTCTGGTGTGACATGAGCCATTTCTTGGTGGAGTGCAGCATCATACTGGTCTGATAAAACAGAGCCATAAACTCCTTAACAGACAAAAAAGGGGGAAACATTGTTTTCCTATGCCATATACATTACCACAGAGCAAAGACTGATTCCAAACTGCAATAGAGAAGAAAGCTAATGAGATGCTGCTAGTTTAGCAGCACCTTATATATATATATTTAGCCTAACATCTTATAGGACAGTCATGTCATGAGCAAATTTTTTCCTCTGTGTCCTTACCTTGGTGGTGTGAAATTGCCTTTCCAGCTTGGTTGCTGAATTGTACCAGTTGTAAGCAAGGTCATGATATTTCTCCCAAACATCTTCAATATCGATTCTTCATTTTCTTTTGTTTTGAAAACCTAGCACAACAATATAATGAAAAACAGGAGGGTGTCAGGCAGAGCTGTTTGAAGTGTGCAGTACTGCTGCTTTAAGAGGCGGCTGTGCGGTGCAGAGAATGAGCACTGTGCACAAGTCCAGAATGAGTTGGGCTACAAATAAATTATTAAGCTTTTCTAGGAGATGGACAGGGAATTTTCACCTAGGCTGAAGTGCATGTCATCACATACAGCAGGAGGATAAACAGGCCTAGGCCACCTTGATGAAAATCGATAGGGACTTACACATCCCTATTCCAAACCAGTCATATCCCCATTAAGGCGTCCTCAGACAGCAATTTTCAGAATAATCCTACCTGACACTTTCCAAGCCTTCCTAATCATTAGTTTGTGTTGATTGGAAAAAGCCTTTATTGTGCTGAGTCAGAGATTCCATGTTTGTCTGCTGAATAATAAGAAGAGAAATATTTTCAAGTTTGTCTTTTCACAGTCACATGGTCATGTATCCTGTGAAATGTGGAGATTTTCTTGTGGAAGATCCCTGCCATAGAAAGACATCCTTTAAATTTTAGTTGGCTGGTACGGTCATCTTAGGTGTATTTTTTGCATGATAATATGATTTAATCTCATTTGAAAACTTTGGTTTTCAAATTTAATAAATCCATTAGGACTATTGGTGGGGGTGGGGAGCAAGGGGAAGTAGTCATAGATTACAGTGTGAAAAGTTCATGTAATTCATGCCCGAATCCTCTCACAAAGGACTGATATTATTTTTTGGTGTTTCTACTGGAAACAGTAAAGGCAACATCACAGCATCAGGATATATTTTTAACTGTTGTTTCAGATAAACATTAGGCAAGCAGGAGGAATTCAGACTCTCAGATTCTAGGAATATGGATTATAAATCTCTTCCAGCTCCTAATCTTGCAGCTTTTGTTGTCCTGGTTCAAATTTCTTGTCAATATTTATGATGTCATGAAGAAACAGCATCTTTGAAGCACACATGGCAAAAGATCATTTTCTTTAAAATTAAATGATTGTCTTTACTGGCACCACCTCTGAACCCCCATATTACAGCACTGCACAGAGAAAGGGGAAGATGGAATTCACCCTTTTGAAGTTTCAGTGTTGGAAGGGACATTTAGAGGTCAGCTTCTTCATAACCTTTCAAAGAACAAGGTTCAGTTACATCTAACCCACCACACCTAAGCCTAAATTGTCTTTAAAAAATCTTCACTGATGGAAATCTGACCTGTATCTTGTTATCTTGCTCTAATGTTTTCATAAATCTTATGACTAGATTGTTCTCCCCTATATATAATTCAAATATAATTTGTTGAGAAACAAGCTTATTTTTTCTAGGCCTCCCTCTCTTGGACTCAGGGGATGACAGACCACTTTCTTTTTTACAAAGAAACTTTTATGAGATCAGAGGTCATTATCAGCCTTCTTTCTTGCTTTTCCTTTTTATCAAAAGAAATAAGGCTACTTCATTCAGCCTTTCCTCCTTGGCTGATCATTCCTGGTGCTTTCTTCTATCTTCTCTTGGTATACATCCATCTTTAAGTGCAACGCCCTAAATTGGACATAGTACTTTGAATGAGGCTTCTCCAATGGCAAGTAGAGCAGAATAATTTCATTCCTCTGTCTTACAGCCAACAGTGTTCTTAAAACATCCCAGAATGCGATTTGTTCTTTTGAAGCAGCCTCATATGCAATTGTGGCACATTGTACACTTTGAATTATTTTTCCACCCAATTGCTACCAGGCCATTTAAAATCCTCATCCCCAGTTCCAAGGCTCTGCTTGTCCTTTACAAATCTCTGGTTTTCTGCTTGCAATCCTTACCTGGCTTTGAAATCATATATAGTCTTTCAAATGCTGAACCTCTTAATTAATGTGGATGCTTTCCCTGATCCACTGGCCACATCAGCAGTGAGAGTATTGAACAGAAAGTGGTCAAAAGCAAATATGACTGCTTGGAGTGCCTCCCCAGGTTGACCACAAACTATTATTAATTACAGTTCATCTGAGACTTTTCACTGCATTCAAGTACTATAAGGAAAGGGAGCTCCTTTGACAGCAATAAATAAATTATAACTTCAGTTTTAGTATGACTCAGTCAGACTTGCTAGAGATGGAAGGAGATTTCACCCAGGCAGTTGTATCTCAAGATGCACTAATAAAAGTAATATTTTGAATACATCTTATGCTTCACTTCAGCAGAAGAAACATACTAGCTTTAGCCTGGATAAGTTGCACTGCTTTTAAAAGAAGACATACATGCTTTTAGACCTGTAAAAACTGGGAAAACATATGGATTAATTTTTTGTGTCAGTGATCTTGAAAATCTAGACTTGGAATTGCACTGTGAGGCAGTGGATAGACAGTGAAGATATATGTAATGCAGTCTTTCAGAGAGAGAGAGAGCATGCTTCTTCTTTCTGGAGAGGTACTTTCAGAAGATTTTGTGAGACTTTGACTCCCAGTTCAAGGAACAATAAAATTCATTCATAGTTTTTTACAAATTAAAATGTTGGTCACTGTTGGTGAGTTCTTGACTGAGAAGGATTAGAGTACAAACCAGCTGCAAACAGATTGAGAACTTGAGGGTAAAAATCAAGGACAGGACCAACAAAAGGTACCTTGCTGAGGTCTGTTCCTCCTGATCGGGAGGAGCTTGTCAACAAAGTCCTCTTACTTCAGATAGAGGAGACATCCTGCTTGCAAGCTCTCAACCTAAGAGAGCATTTTAATCACCCAAATGTCTGCTGGGGAAACAACACAAATGTCTGTGAACAATCCAGGCACTGGAACAGGTTGCCCAGAGAAATTGAGGATTTCCCATCCCTGGAAGAGTTCAAGGGCAGTCTGAGTGGGGCTTTGACTAATCTGGTCTAGTGAAAAGTTTTTCTGCCCATTGCAGAGGGTTGGAACCAGATGAGCTTTAAGGTCTCTTCCAACTCAAGCCACTCTGTGATTCCATAATAGTATATTGCTACATATATTGCCCTTTTCCTGATATCACATTGTGACTATAGGTTGAAGACAATGCTTGTAAACATTGAGAAATTACTACTTGCTGTTAAGGGTATGAGCAGTGTTTGGACACCTCAAAAGGCATTACTGACACCTCAAAAGGTATTACTTCCTCGGTAAGTTCTTCCTTGGTTCAGCAAGACCAATCCTTCCTCACCCTGTCTTTTTCTAGGAATTTGTCCAAAGATTTATGTAGAATCTGTGAAACTGGAAAGTAGTACTTTTGAGTCTTGTTCTAGTGAATATTTTGTTTTGCTCTGGAAGTGCAGCTCTAAGGCAACATATGCTTAATGACAGGTAGTCTTTAAACAGTAGATTAAAGCATTGCCTTGTGTAATTTTTTTCTTAATATTGCCACTGTGCAAATCCATAGACATTTCTGTCAACACCCTCCCTTCTGAACCATACTGTGAATGAAAGCGTTACAGTGACCCTGGCTGGTCAATCAGCACTGTGGCCACCTTCAGTGAGTCTGAGGCTACCTTGGCTCCCTCAGCACATTACAAAAGCACTCAGAGAGTCACAGACAACAGAAACTGCTGCCCAGGTTTTTAAATGTCCACTGTTTAATCAATTCCTGGTTTTGAGTGTTCATTTTCAGGGAGCTGCTGATGCCCTCGTTTACCATTCAGCCCAATTGGCATTGATGCTTTCCAGTACATTACAAATTCAGGATGAAAGTACTTACTTAATCTGAGTACATAAAATCACTGACCACTTCTGACCCTGGTACAAATAAGAAGTTGCATTATTATGAATTGTTATGCTTGCAGTTAAAGGCAAGGGGAGCAATTTATTAACACAAAACCAGCACCTCTTCAATGGTACTTGTAGGAGCTGAAGTACTGTCCTTCTCTAGAGCAGAGGTTAGGCTGGTATCCATGCTGTAACAGCCAAAGATGTGGGGGAAGTTGTGAGCATAGGCTTTCTCACTCTAGAGAGAGGGCTCACTCTTGGTTCAGGCAACCACATTAGTATAAAGTATTTAATAGATACCCCAGGCTGAAAAATGCTCTCTAATATCAGGTACAGGGAAAAAAAAAACAGTCCAGAGAAAATGCATCTTCTTTTTGCATATATTATAAAATACATATAAGCTAAATATTATTTCTCAATCTTGCCTCTTAAAAATGATGCACCCAGCTGTTTAAAAAAAAAAGCTACACTTTTTTTTTTTTTGAAAGAGGCTCTTGAAAAGGAGCCTCTCATCAAGAATGAAACACAACAAAAGGTAGATCTGGAAGCTCAGAGCTCTCCATGACAAAATGTAGGAGAATGAAGCCAGCTTGGTTCCCTGGGGCTGGCAGATCTGGAATTCCCTTCATCATAAACGCTGTTTCACTTCACCTCAATGAGTCATGCTGGTGAATCCTGAGGTTAATTATCAGATAATTCTAATACACATCAAAGGCTTTTGGAGGCTCCTGAGTCTTCACAGTTTAATATGTTCATTTATCAAGTGCAAGTAAGAGAAATGAAAAGTAATTAAAGGATTTTTTTAAAGACTTAAAATTACCTATTACTTTCTAACTCCACTCATTGGACCATCTCTGCAATGCTGCAGAAACTGCAAAGTAGTACTAAAAGGGATAACTGTGTTGCAATAGTTTAGCTTTTAAATCATGGTTGGCATTTAAATTTATTATTTGAAATCTAATAGCATCAATGTTTATTTGGATATTCCTCAGGCCAGAGCAATCATGCACTCAGGTCAGTGGTTATCTTTCCAACCAGTTTTAGAATTACAGAATGGGTAAAGTTTAAAGGGACCACAGTGGGTCATCTGTTTTGAATTGCCTGTACAAGCAGGGTCTTCCTAGAGCACAGGGAACAGGATTGCATCCAGGTTGTTCTCGAATATGTGCAGTCAGGGAGACTCCAGAACCTCTCTGGGTAACATGTCCAAGTTCTCAGTCACCAGCACAGTAAAGAAGTTCTTCTTCATGTCCAGGTGGAACTTTCTGTGCATCAGTTTCTGCCCATTGCCTCTTGTCCCATTGCTTGGCACCACCAAGAAGAGTCTGAAAGTGGTACTATATTTCCAGGAGCTCAGTATCCTCACCTTTATTTAGATAAAAAATATCTTCTGTAATTCTAGTACCATCTCACAGGTATAGACCTTTTCTTTGAGCATGAAGATGCCTTGCTAACCATCAAATGACATTATGACACTGCCAGAATTCTGGAATACAGAGAAATTACATGTAACAGTAGGAACCAAAAATGTTCCTAATTTTCTTCTATTACCTCATAACAGTGAGGGGTTCATCCCCCACAGTCTCATTCACTCCAGGAAGAAAATGCAGTTAAAAGAATGAGTGAGATTAAAAAATATCTTCTACGGAAATGTAAAACAGAGGTGCATTCCTGTAACATTACCTGATCAGTGGCAAGAACCAAAGAGGAAGAAATCTGCTTGGTTTTGTCTTAGCAGAGTGACACAATGCTCTGTAGAGCAGAAGGCTGTAAAAGGAGATGTAAAGGCTTCACTTTAGAACACATAGTTATGAGGAAAAACTGTGTCCAGTTGGAATTTTGCTGAAATAATAGCATACAAATAGAGAACCAAAGTGGCACATTGCACAGGCCTCTCTGAAAAAAGTCCAGGAATTGCAATGGCTTGGAATCCATCCATCCATAGATGACTACTGAATTCCTACCATTTAGGTTTTTTTAATAAACAGGCTAGATAAAAGAAAACAGACCTTGGGGAAATGCAATATAATTGCATTTCTTCTTGTCTGATAAGTGAAAAATCAATTCTGCAGTGTTTTACCTACATTCTGCACTATTCTTTAAAATGCCAGCAAAAGGTTTTATTACTATTTTTTACTAGTTATAGAGGGAGAGTTAGTTCATTCACTAAGCCTAGCAAGGACACCATACAATCTAATTCCTTGTAAGAAATGTTGTTTTCATATTTGCTACAACAGGAAACAATAGTGACATAATAATAGAATGAAATAGCTCTGAGGGAAGTGTTCTGAGATGTTGCACCAAGAGTCTGTGAACTGAGATATCCCCTCAGCAACAGGTGGTTCTAAAGGGAGGCCTTTAAAAGGCAGATAGAGAGATGAGAGAAGAAACTATTGACTTGTATTTAAAAGAAATCAGGAAAGTGGCTGATGCTGAGGTTGAGGATGGATGAAATCAGGAAAGGGTATCAGCTCAGATTTTCCAGACATTGAATTATTACAGTATTTCATCTTGTACATCAAAAATCAGTACTCATCATTGAACAGCCTGGGCTTAAAATATAAGTGAAATCACAAAAATGGAATATAGACCAGAGTTATATATTATTTACAGCATTACTACATTACCTGTATGTATCATATCCATTGTGTATTTATTTGCCCCGGTAAAGGATACGAATTTTAAGAAAAAACAAATCTCAAAAGTTCCTTCTCAGATGCTTCTTGCTTTCTTCCTTTAGGCATTTCTAAATTATACTCTTTTCTGTGAAGGTCTAAGAAATGTCCACTAGTTACATATCAGATTTTTAGATTGATAAAATATTTCTGAGTGATGTACAACAATTAAGACACTGGGTATGTTACTTATATTGCACAAGCACACAAATAACATTATAGTTTTGTACTCAGTGGACTCATTTCCTTAGATGAACAGACATAAATATCCATCAATACCTCAAATGCTTTTCAACTATTATGCTTCCAAACAACTTTACAATTCTGGGTAGTGCAAAGATAAGCACTTTATAGGCAGGTAGGCAGCTCTAAATTACTAACATATGATTTCTACTGATCATACCAGCAAAAAAAATATGCTCCTACTCACAGCTGGTGATCTACTGCCTGAGAGAAACATTAAACTCTGATTCAGTTCCGCAGTGTGTGTACCTCCAGATAGAATTCCTTTCTCTCTCCTTTACTCTGGTAGATATGGCAATATACCAAATTTCTACTTTTAAATGTCTCACTTTTTTGGAAAGTGCTTTAGTTATGCTGAAATAATATTTTTTTTGTTTTTTGTTTTTTGTGAAAACTGGTCTCCATTATGATTTTGAGCAGTAATCTTTGAACTGTGGAAGGCATTGCTATTGCTCTGATTAATGACCTAAAGGCTTAGCTTGAAACCCTCATCAGCAACCAGGTTTGTATACCTCTTCTCTTGTAATCACTGTAATCAATGAAGAAACATTTTGCATAAAGGTCCACAGCATCCCAAGACTCTCTGTTTTTATACAAAAATGGACAACATCTGGGGATAAAGCTATATCTCAGAAGTAAATATCATATAAGTGCTCGCTTACCAGAAACCATAGCGTGGCCTTCACCCGGCATCTTTGTGAGCATGTGGAAAGTAAACTCCAGAAAGTACCTGAACTTCTCAAAACTATTACAAGCTTATATTGGGCAACAGTGATCAGAATGACACAACAAATGATCTACAGCACAGAGAAATAGACTGAATGCAGAAGTGTTTGTACCGTCAGAAATTGATTTGATTATTATATCAATTACTTTTGGCACTAAGCTTCCTGTGGGTTATTTTCTGATTGATCTTTTGGCCATCTGTGACTGTTGCCTTATCTATGCTTATTTTCAGAGAGATTTAATGAATGCTTTGTTTATCATAAATCATTCAAAATTTTACCCCATGTGGAATATCTGCTTACACTTGTTTGGGTCAGCTTTGATTGTTCCTTCTCCCTCTCTGGCAGTAAGTGCTGTTGCTGAGCAATAGCTTTAGTCACAAAAGAGCTCCTCCAAACCAATTTTGATTTGTGAGATAACAGAAGAGAATGCAATTTGCCAGGAAAACCCAGTCCTATGCATTTTTTTTGCAGTGTACTTTTTTTTTCCTGAAACGTGTTTTTTTATCTCCAAGTTTCTTTCAATCCTGTTGACTTACTCATGCTAAATAGGCTGCTGTAGCAACTTCTGCATGCTAATGTGTCAGATATTGATGCTATTTACATGGTATCTCATTTAAGAGCTTAAACACACATCTTTTAATGTTGCAGCATTTACAGATTCAAAGATGGCAGAGAGAATGGCATTATGTCACTTACCATCATTCCTTGTTTTGCTGTGTGACAAAACAGAGTGGCAGCTTCACACTTATTTTATACTCTTTTTTTTTTTTTTTTTGACTAAATATACTGGTAATATCAGGTTTCATTTTATTTCCTGGGAGATATCTGTGTAGCACACAAAGAAAGGGATTAGAATATTTTTCTGCATTTGTTTGTAGAACTGGAAGTGCTGAATCTTGGAGGAGATAGAAGTAAAACCTCTGAGAAAGGAGTTTGGAATTAACTAGCTGCTCCCAAACATATGCATTAAATAAACCACAAAAAGCTCAGTGGTATTAATTAAAAATAAAATAATTGTCCTTTTCCCTCCTAATTCAGTGTTATTTCCATGGTATGATGTGGCATCATAATTTTACTTTCCCTCTACTGTGTTGTAGAATCATCCAAGAAAACAGATGAGATATAATATGAAATGTGAGGAGGGGCAAAGGCTTTAAACCTTCTGTAGTAATCACAAAAAAAAAGTGAAAATAGTAGAATTATTTTTTTTATTTTTTTTTTTTTGCCTTTGCAAATCACCTCTAAAGGTTCCTGTTGTCATCCATTCACATCAACTGTGAGCAAGCTATTATCTTTATGGACTCAGGATGCTGGTTTCAGACTTGTCATTCCTAAGCAGTGATGCACATCAAGTATTTATTTATTTATTTATTTATTTATTTGAATAGTTCAGCTTCTGAGACTCAGGCCTGCCAATGTTCTGACAATCAGGGTTAATTACTGTAATGCTTCTCTGGCAGGTCCTCCTTAAAACATCTTAGTAATATTGTAGCTCATCCAGGATAATGTTGATTGCTACCTGTACAGGACTTTGTCAGCATATTACTTCCACTTTGTGCAGATTGGGCACTTGCAATTTGCTCAAACCAATTTTTAGCACAGATAAGCAGCTTGAAAGACAGATTCTCCAACAACAATCAAACCTCTGATCCGTGGCCTTCTCAGGTACCTTCCTGTTTGTTTGGTACTCTAAGGCTTACTTCACTGAATAACTTACTGCTCCATCAGTCTGAAGGCAGCACAACACAACATCTTGTTTCTCATTTTGAATATTTATGTGAGGTAAGCCTCTGTTTGACTAAGTCTGTCTAATTTAAAATACCCTAACAAACAACTTTTAGTGCACTGTCAGGAAGAGTCTTCCTACCTCCTTACACCTTGTTTTCTCTAAGAGTGACTTTGCAAAACTCCTGTACAGAGCCCACATGACCATTTCTTTGCTATCTCCACCTCTTGGTTTGTCCACACAACGTCTCAGATCTCATGACTAGACCTTCAGACTAAGACAAACCCTGACTGACTGTAGACAAAGTAGGAAAGATGTAGATCTGTTAAGCACTGACCTACTGAGGGATGTAGTTAAATCATGTGGGAGTCCACCTGGGAGTCCACCTCCATGTGGGAGTTTCAAACTGACCCACTGAGAATTGCTCAGGGTTCACACTCAGGTCTCTTTGCCATAGAGTGGTTATCTGCAGCTGAAGAGTAGTGTCAGCTAAACACACAACAGGACTTGAATCATCTAAGTTTTGTTCATCACCTTCAGTATCTTGACATCAACAGCTCCAAGTTAGCCTTGTACAAGTGGGAATAATTAAACTTTTCAGAACATTATGTCTGTAAGTCTGTGAGACCAGTGAAGATCTGGCTAAGCTAATCAGTGGGGAGGGCTGAGTAGGAACCACAGAAAATCAGTTTGTCACAGGTTAAAACAGCCCATGGGCTGCTGTAAACTGTGGGCTGTAAAAGTAAGCAGTTAGGAAACTCTCCCAGCAGCTGTCAATGGCTAAATTTATCAGTGATTGAGAGTAAAAGTAAATTAATGTTGATTGCTGTAACTCTTTCTAAGGTAGTCCCTTTCATTTAAGAAATTTCCATCTACTTTGTGGCCTTCTTGAGTGTTTTCTGTCAACAATGCTCAAACAAGGACTGAAGGAATGATCCAGAAGTAGCACCACTTTGCAACTTCAACCTTATGACCACATAATCAAGTTATTGACATGATTACGTGCAAGCAATGCTATCAAGTATTAACTTGCAGCCCAGGTGACAACCTAATGCTAAGCTCTTCTTACAAGCAACCTATGAGTAGTCTTTGTATTTAATTTCCTGCTTGTAAAATTCAGTTCATTGCATCCAAATCAAAGCACAAGAAAGAACAGATGACCAGCTGACTAAAGAGTCAGTGTTACATAGCCCTGTAGCTACGCTAGTACACTAGATCAAGACATTCAGTCAGCTGATAATTTTACTTCAACAACATTTAGCTTGTTACCTAAAGGCATGGGGATGACCCATCATGAATGAGACATGTCTAAATAAATTTATGCAGGCAGAAGAATTTAAAGCAATATTTCAGTCCAAGGACAAATGACTGTACCTGTGGGTTTAATTGAGAACAAAGCAAAACTTCATTTCATGATGCATGTCCATTTCATAGAAGTTAAATGTAATGATGACTTATTTTCTGCAACAACAGCAACAAAAACAAGCTTATTTTTGAGCACAGTTGTATTGTGGGAGTTAAGAATTTCAGGCTAAAATTCTCAAAATAAAAAATCTCAAACACAATACTATTATTTCAAACAAAAATCCAAGGGCTGTAGATGCCTAAATACTGTAGGTTACTTTGAAAATACTAATTTCAAGTTCTAGAGATAGTTTTGATATATACTGAATAAAAGTGGTGTGATCAAATCCCATTTGTACCCAACCACAGGTAACCAGAACTGTGCTAGGGAGGTACTTAGCTATATTTTAGACAATACAAGAAAAATATTGGAGCAGACTTAAGGAAAGAAGGATGCACAAGTGAAGCATCTGAAGGTTTTCTTTCCGTGTTATATTGTGAGAGGTTATTGACTATTGCTTTTTTAAAACAGGGTACCATTTTATGGTCAGCTTCTCATAGCATTTCTTAAGTCAGTTCCCCCCCTACTGCTTCAGGTCCACCTACTCTTTTTGTTCTTTAATCCTTCACATTTTTAACACAATTGAATTTTCGAAACAACTTGTACATGAAATATTCAAAAATTTGACACCCAGCTTATTCTGATATTGTACAATAGATGTGAGAGTATTATGCATGAAAGCAGCATGTCATGATAAATGAAGTTAGATACATTGTAAGTGTATAAATATCACAATTAATAAGGCTGATTCTATCAACTGTCCTTACCAAGGAAGACACTAATATCAGGAGGAATTTTCTTTCTTTATTCCCAATTGAATATATATCATATTTGCCTTTTTAGAGGTGTTCTACACTTATCCAAAAGGAGAAGAGTCCAGAAACAAAAAATAAGAAGTTTTGCCCTAAATCTTTACTGCTTATCTGATGAACATCCGTGCACACTCTTGTTCATTGGAAAGGTGAAATATGACTTCAGTTTTCCCCAGAAATGTAAGAAATATAAGCTAATAGCCTTCTTGAAAAGTTTGCAATGGGCTCAGAGTATGTAATCTGCTGCTGGAGATCAGATGGTGCTTGGTAATTCCTGCAATTCCTGCCCTTGTTTGTATTTTTGAATCAGTCTGCTACAAAGAATTTCAGTAAGAGAACTTATGTCTACATAGAATGGGGCTTGGAAGAAAGAAAAAAAAATCTGTTAAGAGAAGGAAAATGTACATGGAGAACTAAGCAGTGACAAAGGACTGGGAAAAAAAGACATCTGCTGTGAAAGGAATTCTCACATGCATGATTTTGCATGTGAAAATCATGCAAACATCTAGTGTTACCTCACAGCAAACCCTGAATGAAACAGTCATTTTTTTTGGCTAATACTTTCATCAAAATATATTTGCTTACAGTTGCTGCCTTTAGGAGAGCCTTTATGAGCAGTCTGAAGCGTGGATGTGCTTTGGTGAAAAATAAATGAACACGCTTCCTAAAAAAACTGTTGGAGAAATAGGATCACAGAATAATTGAGATTGGCAGGGACTTTGGAGGTCTTTAGTTCAACTTTCTGGTCAGAGCTATGAGATTGGACCACCCAACTCAGGACTTTATACAGTTAGCTGCTTCAAAACTCCAAATGCAGACAGTGCATGAGCCCCTAGATTGCCTCTTCCACCTGTGGGCTGTTCCCACTCCTCTTATTTAAATGTAATTTTTCTTCCTGCCACAAAGTGCTGTGAGCAGTCTGGATCTCTCTTCTTGAAGTCCTCCTCATGGTCACAGATGGCCCTGCTTTAGGTCCCCCAGAGCTTTCCCTTCTCAAGGACAAACATAAGTCCGGGTCCCTCAGCCTCTAATCTCTAGGGTACGTGACCCGGACCCTGACCATCTTGGTGTGCCTCCACTGAATTTTCCCCACTCAATCCACGTCTTTCTTGTACCAGGATGTGAAACTGGATACAGGACCTCTTGAGGTACTGGCCATGCTGCTCTAGATCCAGCCCCAGATGCTGTTGGCCTTGTTGGCTGCCCAGGCACACAGCAGGCTCCCAGCAGAGATCATCTCCCACCTGAGCACCTGCAGTGAGTAAGCAAAGTACTGGTAGCCCTGTTTTTCAGTCAGTAACCTTGAGTTCTGCCCTGAGTTCAGCTGACAGCTCCAGGTATGATACCAGGAGTCTAAAAATTAACCAAAAACACCCCAAAATTTATTTTCTTCTAAGGTGTGCTTATTTAGCTTAATGCTAGGGACAAGAAAGTAACAATTTCTTTCCTCTGACCATATGTAATACTTCCTAATTCATCCCACTCCTACAGAGTTTTTCTCCTGACCTAGCAGACTGTCAGCAAGGCACTTTTTAGAAGTTATATTACACAGATTCTACACCCAGGAGGTAGATGTTCAGAGGTACTATAGGCTAAAATACTGTTTGTTGAGCTCAGCAACTGGAAACACACATGCTGCCCTGAGAATATTGTGGGGTATTTTTGTTGGTCTTTTTTTTGTTTGGTTGGTTTTTTGTTTTTTCTTTTTTTTCTTTTTTTTCAGAAACTGGACTCTTTTTGTATGTTCAGCCACAGGGTTACAGCTAAACCAGCTTTGACTCAGCAATAGTCTGCCTGGGATGCAAGGTGTAATACCTCACTCTGAGCTGTCACAGCTCCTGGTGCCCGAGCTGCCCCCACAGTGCACTGCAGTCACTTGTGTGCAGTGTGGGCATATCAGTAGTTTGTATGAGATATATCTCAAGTGTGCTGTAATGCCTTCTGGGTAGCTGCTGGAACTAAGAATGAGCTAATATACTCTCTCTCTCTCTCTCTGCCAGACTTATTAGTTTAGAATGAGAGTTGTGAGGACTACAGCTACATGTCTGCCAATACAAGAGATTTGGGTTTTGCAGTTGGCTCAGAGAAGGGTGAGATCAAATCTGCCTGAAAAAATACTCTGTACATGTACCCTACCACAATCTCACAGCTCAGTTAAGCTATGTTGCCTCTACTATTGTTTTTCCCTTTCCAATTAATTTTCAGGTTTTGTTCATCTTAGAGGAACAGATTTTTCACACTGTGATTTGTACTTTTTTAAACCAGAAGCTTATTGTATATCATAGTTTCTCTTTCTTCCTTTTCCAGACCTTTAAAGAGACTTCTCTCTGAGCCAAAAAGCAGAGACCCCTGTTAATCTGAACAAACCTACACCAGAACATACACAAGTTGCCCGCTGCAGACTGAATTCTTGCTGCATTTATATCCGTACAAGTATTGTCTCCTCCATCCCCCCAAACCCACAAATACCCACTCAGCTGATAGGAGCTGCTGTTTTCCTTTCCTGACAGGGACACGTCTGTCTCTTGAAAGCTGTTAGACAGATTGAAAGGAGGTGAGAGACCTAAAAAAAGGGTCTGGGTACAAGTTAGCTTGTTACAGTAGGTCGCCTACACCACACGAGGAGGTGACTCATGAGTAAGCAACTGCTTCATACAGGAGTAACTTTTGGAAGTATTTTGCAGAAATGTTTCTTTTTGCATTCTGCTCATGATGGGGCAGATCCTCATGGCTCACTCCAGTGCCACATTCACACAGGACTATTTATCCCCTGGAATATTGTAGTTTATTCACAAGCCTGGTGTCCTTGCTAGAAATTGTATGAACCTGCTGGAATATAGCCACAGCCTTGTGTGAAAATAATGCAATGTGTCTTTATTTCTAGGAAGAAATTCTGTTGTGAATTTTAACTAAAACCAAAACCATTCTTGTTTATAAGCAAAAAAATCCATGGCTACCACCCAAAATTGGAAAATTCCTTTCCCCTCAGGCCATACAAAAGTTTCCAACAAAAAAAATCTAATGTTTTTGGTAAATTTCATTCACAGAAAATGCACTGCAAATTTCATGAACTCTGCTTTCTGTTGCTGAAGGAGAACAGCTGTAGGTTAGAGTTTGTTAATGAAAAAGGACATGTACTAAATAAATGCTGAATATTCAGCTGAATAAATGTTATTCTATGACCATAAGATCTAATTATGTCAACACAAATATTTTAGCACCAAGTAAAAAGAAACCTTATAAAATTTAAGCAGTTCAATGAAAATAAAGTGACATTGAAGCTAAGGGGCGCAGAAGTTGAAATAAATAAATGAAATAAATGAATGAAATGAAATAAAAAAAGCTATATATTTCAATGCTGTTTCATTTTTTTTTTTAATACTAGCTATTATTATATGTAAAATAAATGCAATTTCAGATAAAAACAGATTTTTTTTTTTTGCCTTTTTCAGACTTCAGTGCATAAAATAGCACTTTCCAAAGATTTTTTAAAAGCTGCTGCCACTTGTTAAATAATTTTTCCTCCTCCTAAATAAATTCATTTGTTCTGGAAAGTACTTGGCAGTGCTTAAAATCCCACTGCCATTGAGTCCAAACAGAATTTTGACAACAGATTAAAACTTTATTTTTCTTCTGAAAATCTTGCCCATGAGAGCAACATTCTTTTATCCAAATATGTCCATAATCAACTGCTTATTAAACTTCCTTAGTCTTATTTGAAGTAGAAAAAGGTACAGCAGCAAACATTTCCAGTTTGTAATTTCAAGGGTTGGACTGGGAAGATGTTCTGATCAGTCTCAACAACCTTCCTGGTTTGCATCCAATCATAAGCTTGATGCTGAAGCACTGAGGGTTTGCAAGAGATTGCAGAGAAATGATTGGCACATTAAGAACTCTGTGTAAGGTGTTTTTCACAAAAATTTCAAATCAACAAGAAATTTGAGAAAGCCATGATGCATTTGATGAGCCGCAGCAGACGGAGATGTGGTTTATCAAGTGAATTTTTCTGAATTGTTTCATTAACTCTAGACATGAACAGTATCAACCAGAGCCTGAAAAATAGACCTTGTGGTTGGTGATAAGTTTTCAAAGATTTTGGAAAGACAGAGATGATGTTTCCCATAGAAACCGAGATGTTAAAGTGTTTTAAAGCATTACTGCATAATAAAGCTATGACCAGCAAGCAGCTCTTTCTTGACAATGAGAAGGGAAATAGTAAAAGCAGGATTTGGGAGAATTTGTCGGCAAGTATCCCAGAGGAATACATAACCATTAGTTAACAAAGGGTCTCTTCCCATTATTGCCCTACAACTGAAATAAATTGCTCTCACGGGGCAGGGATGGGCCCTGCAGGGCCTTCTCTTTCTGAAAAGTCATCTTACTACTACATCTACCCTGAAATCCAGGGTTTTCATTTTCACTAGAATTGTTAGAAAAATGATTTCTCGTTAGTAATTTTGAACCAATGTATCTAAAAAGCTTATAAAGCTTTGTAAGCTTTAACTTCCATATTGGCATGGAAGTAGAAAAGTTTGTTTTGCTAAAAGCAGCATATAAAAAAGACAGCTCAGGAAATGGCAAGACTTAAAGCACCCAGCACTTGCTTCTGTATTTAAGGTATTTACAGCAGCAACATATTTTGATCATAGCTGATTCTCTGTGTCTGATTAAAAACCTGTTAACCTGTTTTGTCAGTTTGGGAGGGCAAGAATTTTGCTGCCCCTGTTGCCAGATGATGTTTCTTGACTTAGTGTCCAGTGAGTGTCTTTCTAATTTTTCCTCAGAGAGTGCTTTATATGATAGGGGGCTATATAGTATGTGTTTTCAGCAACAACTCTTCCTTTTTATGTCGTCTACACTTGCTGTTAAGAATCTTAAAGTGATCTTAATCACTTCAAATTCACTCTTGCTTCCAGATTTCATAACCTCGGTAGGATCAGGTGTAGCTCTCCAGCAAGCTTAAATTCATGTCTGAGTCAGCACATGGAAATTCCCTCCAAACTCTGGGATTCCTGCCAGCATTTTCAGTATCACTTAGCAGCTTCCATCAAGCAACATTGAATACAAACATCAGCTTCTACAGGCTCTACCACTCCCAGTTTTTGCAGGGTTTACAGTTGCTCTGTACAGGGAAGGAGCCCATGAGGTATAAGCGTTGATGAAACAAAACTCTGGAGCAGACATAAGGTTTGTGTTTCTAACAAAGTGTGATTTGCATTCCTGGTTTTCCCTCTAATGCTTCTATTCATCTTAGATCCCCGGCTTTGCTTTCTGTCTTATCCATTAGTCACACTAACTTGGCGTTTCTAACATGCTCGTATAGGGACAAACATTCCAACTTCCTCAGGGCTCATCCAACCTCTTTATATGCAGTGATAACTGCTGGGGGTAAGCAAGAAAGAGGATTCACCAAACAGTTTCCTTCCCTTCCAGAAAAAACTCTCTTGTGAATAAAAGCTGCCAATTCTTTTAGTAATGTTTGCAGCCTTTATTATAGGCAAACCAGCTGAAAGCATTGTTATTTGAAAAATGTTCACAGAAATTTAAAAAAAAATCTACTTTTAATGGGAATAAATATTCAGGAGATTATTCATCCTGTTTTAAAAAGCCTGTTTATTATTCTCCAAAAAAACTGGGGGTGGGAAAGGGGGAAGCAAGGACATGGTGCTCACAGATAACATGGATGTAGTTCATCTCCTAAGCATGATGCTTAGGTTATCATGACAAATAACACCGTGTGATCACTCATATGATGAAGGCAAAAAATATCTACCATGGCTATGAGTTTGCACATTTATTACAACTCAGAATTTACTTCTGATGAGACAAATACAGACTGTGTGTGTCAGTCTAACATTGTCTGACAAATAGCAGTTGTATTCAAATATTTGGCACAGGGGGCATTAACCCTGGAGTAGGCTTAACGTGTGTCCACTTGATTTATATGGAGCTCCATTTTTCATTCTGGCTCCTGACAGAGAATTCCCAAATGAAACCAACTAAAATAGCACCACAGAGAAGTATTATCTCCTGCTCAGGTGCTGGTTGTCCTTCATCACAATAATCAAGCTATTCTCAGAGGGTTCATCTAGCAAAGGTTGGAAATGAGATGTGTATCCAATATTCGATTCCCTTCTTTATTAAGTGGGACTCAGACCCATCCACCTTAGAAGCTGCAACCCCAGAGCAGGATCATGGGAGAGATACTTTCATAATTTTTATTCTTAGAAAGCCATAAATAAAGCTGGAAAGTAAGCCAGCAAGTATTACTTTCTAATCTAGCGATCATGACAGCTACTTTAGAGGACAGAGTCTATGAAGAAGGGAGGGTAGTACCAAATGCTTCACATATTCTACATTGAATTGCTCATAGGGCAAAATGCAATACGCAGGACTTCTCCTCTATCAGTTTTGCCTCCTTAGGCTATAAGATTATGGGCCTCTTACTCTGTTCCTATAAATTTTCAGTGATTTCATGGACATTGCAAACAAAGAGGACTGGAAAAAAAGTGAAGCACTAGCTACTTCTTTTTATTGCCGGGAATATATTGTAGATGTGGGAGGGAAGGAGGGAGCCCCAAACCAAAACACTAAATATCTACTTCTGCTTTCAGAAATGATTTTAAATAAAAGTGCTCTTGGTCCACTGTACCTTTGTTCAGTGAATTGTTTGAATTTTTGAATGAATTGTTCAGAATGCTAAAGTGGGCATGTAAGAAGTTTTTGAAGAGGCAGGATTCAAAGGTTGGATCAGCAAAACTCTTAAGGGTTGCTTTTTGTAGTCTGAAACATGTAACTGCCCATTAAATAATCTGTAATCATCACAGCCAAAAGGCAGGATAGTTTTTTTTTTCTGTGGCACATCACCAAAAAAAATAATGCATTCTGGTTGGAAATGAATGGAAAAACAACAATGCCTGAACCCTAGAAAAAGTAGAATACCTTAGCCCTAGAAAAATCAATGCATACCTGCTCAGGTCTGGTAATAAATGCAGCATATTTATATAGAACATCAGTGATTCAAGGGGCAGAAAACTGTCAGAAGGATCTTCTGTCTTTCCTAATGAAAACAAAGGTGAGTTCCCATTGGGCTGGAATGCAGAGAGTGAAGAGTCTGTAGCAGGAATTTGGTACAGTGTGAAGATGTCGCCAGACCAAACCTTCCCAAGAGGTTGCATGGCTTGGTAAGGTTATAACTGAGATGCAGAGCAAGGTCTCTGAATCAAACAGCCCTCTCTAGTATTGCTTACTTTTGTCTCCACTCCTGCAACCGTTTTTTGTTTATATGTCTATTATATTCTTTTAGCTACGTTGTCTACCTCTTCTTCTCTCCTTCAGAAATGACCCCCTCTCTATATTTTCAATATTCTCAATATTTTACTTTTCCTGACCCAGCAACCTCTCCAGTAAGACTATATTTCTGGCTTCAGGATATCTGCACTGGATGAAGCAGCTGAGACATGTAAGAAATGGTCATCACAGGGAATCTAATCACCCCACAACAACTTCCTACATTGGGCTGAGCTTGTAAATATTTATCCTTTTATCAAACCTTGGGTTCTTTAGCAGTAAATGTTACTGCCTGGTGTTTGTATCCAGGCAGATGTCTGCTATTGCCTTGAGCTGGAGAGCAGTGGGTTTAATTGGTTATCTGGAAGGGTAATACGGCAGCCTGAAAGTAGGATGAGGAAAAACATTTTTTAGAAAAACAGTCCACACAAAACTGACTTCCAGCTGTATGGATCCTATTTGAAGGTGGAGCAGTGATAAAAGACAAGGAAGCTTAGACACACTAAGTTTGGTCCACATAGGACCAAAATAGCATCAGTCATTTACTACCTTGAGAAAAATGGGCAGGACATTTCTATAGCCCGCTATTTTTGTAGTGCAGCGAAAAATGCTGCCAGCCATGTCTCTCCTTGTCTTTCTCCAGCTTGGTTACAGGTTAAACAGCTGGTGTGTTTGCAGCTTCTGGCCTTTATAGGCTGCTTCAGAGTTTGTGCAGAGAAGGGATATTGGTTCCTCTTGGCTCTTTCATCTTCTCTGGACTGAGAGGTTTTAGTGCTGTCCATGTTTTGGAAGTGATCTTGTTGTAGCAGTTGTAGCAGAACTCACAATACATTAATTCTTTGTATTTTTCAGTGTATTTTTTTCACACTGTAAAATATCCTCTGCAGCACCTGCTTTACCAGATCCTTCTGCATGCTGGCATTGCCTGGTCAGTCACTGCAGCAGCACCAATCCTTTCGCTGTCTGTGGTTTCTCCATAGCTTCTGCCAGGCTGTCAGCAGAGCTTTTACAACTTGAGGGTATGGGGTCAAAATAAGAGGTATCTGCAAGTGCCTCAACATTTCAATGGAAAAATGCTATCAGCAGTGTCTTAGAACATTAGGGGTCACTGAAGCAGACAGACCACTCCAGATATGAGTCTGTCATAAGATGTAAAGGGATAGAAAAAAGGTATATCAACATGGATATTTAGGGAACGAGCACTACATGCAGAATATCTTAAAAATTAACATTCACAGTGCCAGAAATCAGTAAAAGACCCCCTGATTCAAACAGCAGCAGAACTGATTAAACCAGAAAAAAAGTACCAAACATCTGCTTACATGTTGGTAACTACTGTGTTTTCATTCCATCTCTAAAAGTGATTTTTCTCCCAAAGCATCACTCCTTTTTTCAAAAGAAGAATTCCAGCTCTCTAAAGCTCTCTAGTATTTGGTGTTTTTAGAAAAATAAAAGATGATTGAAATTAGAAAGTTTTTAATTAAAAAAAAAAAAACAAAAACAAAAACCTAAACCTGAGAAAATCTATGTAACTAGTCCATACAGCAGCCTCAAATCCTTATGGAGCTCCCAGCTATCAAAGGAAAATTAATTCAATTTGATTGAGAGGTGGTAGTTTCTTATTCCTAATTCAAAGAGGAAATTTGTCTTTAGCAATACTTGATCCCAGCAACTCCACTCACAGGAATGGAAGCATAGGTATCTCCAGGCTAGTGCAGCATAACTATGCTATAGTAATCTATCTAGTCGAGTAGTAGAGGAGGGGAAGAGTAGAGTGCTTCAGATGAGCCACAATGCCATTGCATGGCACACTTGGGCAAACAGCAGTGGGTTACAGATGTGCCCAGGACAGAGGGCTGCCCCAGCAGCCCACCAGCTGTGCAAAGACCTCGGGCAAAGAGGATGGCAGGAGATGCTGCAGACAGGACATATTGTTTGACAGACCCGGGGGTCTTCAGCTCCTCACAGACTCTTGCATAAGCAAGCTAAAATGGTTTAGTTAAAGCTACCACAGCACAAAACCTTGGCTCATAAAAATGATCATTAATCCTTGCACAGTCTCTCTGGCTACAGAGTAGCAGCTTCTTAAGATATACTAACTTGATCACTTGAGATATTATGTCCACATCTTCAATTAAAATAGCTCTAACATAACCACTGCTACTGTTTACCCATTTCTTTGATTATAAAGGAAGAAAATAAAATGTCCCTGAGTAAACTGCATAGCTGTCTGTCTCCAAATCAATTTCTTTCAAAAGAACTATTTTAGTAGGACTCCAAAGGGAAAAACATTGGATGCATCTGGAGTTAAGAAAAAACTTACAGTTCGTGAGATATTATAAAATTTGCTCACTCCTTCTTGTCATCTTATAGAACAGTTATTGCTCAGATTGAAATTTGAAGTTACATGTTTATTTTGAATCTGAAAGGGAAAAGCAGATATTAAATGAAACCTGAGGCCTGACTGAATACCTGTTTTAAAATTCAAAAACTCTTGCTTTTTATATTGTGCTTTTAAAATTAATGATTGATGCTTATGCCTCAGCAGATGACCAAAAGCTGATGTGAACCATGGTGACCTGTTTTAACACTGTCAGACAGAAAAAATACACTCTGTACATATTTTATTCTGCAATTAAAGGGTCTCACATAGAGGATAAGCATAATGGTTTCATTTTAATCCATCTGCTCATTGACATATTTTCTCATCATTTTGGAGGGAAAAAATAGCAGTTTGTACTAGACAAAAGTTTATGGTTTTTTTCTTTTCCATTGAAGAAATTCATGTTAATTATTCTTCTGCACCTGCTTAATGGGGCTGAAGTAATTCAATTGTCATATTGTTGTAGATTGTTGCTTTGTGTAATGTATCACCCCTGCTGTTTCACTTGAAAAAAATTCTTTACTCCTTCATTATTCAGCAAGGCCTAATGATTATTCCAGCATTTGTACATGCTACACTGTTGTTTTGATTTTAATTGACTTCACTTTTTTAATTAAGTACACCAGTTTGAACGGTGTTGTTGACATGCATGGTTTTGTCTTTATCAGTATTTGCTTCCATTTGCTTTCTGTATTGGCAATTTATTTAGGTCCATTCTATGGGAATATGTAGATAGGCACTTTACAAGGTTCATCATCTCATTTCACACATTATATGTATCTAATGGCCTGAAACATTTGAAAATATTCTAAAAGTATTAGCTTGAAATATACACTGCTTTTGCCAGTGCTTTTTACATTTAAACATTAAGTTCATAACAGAAATTCTCTTAAATGCTAAGATGGACCAAATTTATCTTTTATGCGAGTTGGCCACGTCATTTTTTAATTTTGAGTTTACCATAAAACTTCACTAATATATTTTTGAAGTTCATTTAACTGTCTTTACTTTGCATCTTAAGGAAAAAAAGAAAAAAGCCTCGTGTTGCTATAAGAAATTAATGCAAATACTAAATGGGTTTCTGAAACAAGACCACTGTTGCTGGATTCATACAATGAAGACATTTTAGCTTTCCAAGGGGTAATTTTTCATCTTAACATGAAATAATTTTTTTTTTAGTCCTTGGACATTGTTCTTGCATTCTTTTAAAACACCTCAGGTAACTGATTTGTCATAAATACCATCCTTTATAAACATTACACTAAACAAAGTTTTCCCACATACTTAATTTGCTTCTCCTTCCTCTCTAGTCCCAAGATTTGAAAGCATGTTTCATCAGTTTCATCAGCACAGGGTGCTAAAGAAAAGGGACTGGAGAGGAAATAATTTCTAATCAAGATTATTTAAACAAAAGCACAGACGTTGCAGAGGCTGAGAAATTGCTCAATGCAAAATTAAAGGAACCTTAAAGATCACCTAATTCCAACCCATCTGCAATGGGTCAGGGACACCTTTCACTAGAACAGGTTGCTCAAAGCCCCATCCAACCTGGCCCTGGACACTTCCAAGAATGGGGCATCCACAGTTTCTCTGCACAGTCTGTGCCAGTGCCTCAGCATTCCCAGAGTAAAGAATTTCTTCCTAACACCCGATCTAAACGTGTTCTCTTTCAGAGTGAAGCCATGAGTCTGCTACACTATTTGTACAGGTTTTAAAAACAATCCTGGCTTAGTCTAGCTGACAGATGTCTTATTTTAGTGAGGAATCTGTGGAAGGGGTAGCATGACTGTTCTATCACTGAAAACAGCATTGAGAATGCGAGATAAAGGAGCAATCCCTGTAAATTCTTTTCTGCAAAACCCACTGACCAAGCACTGGCTGTGAATGTAACATGACTTCTTTCTCCCTGGAGCTGTGCTCAGACCTCCTGTCTCACAATGTCTGCCTCGGTGCTGTTTGCTGAACTTTTCATCCTAGAAATAGCATGACTGAGAGACAACCCAAAAAGGACCCACAAAGTGTCTTGTTAGTGACACAAGAAGCCAATTTCTATGAGTGCAGATTGAGTCATACACCGCTGACCACAAGAATTAACAAGCGAGGAAAAGGAAGGAAGAATTTCTGTGTAAAATAAAACACAAAGCACGCCACTAAGTAAAATATAGAAGCCAGTGTTTCCAGACAGCTTTTCTCCTCCTTTTTTACATGCATTCACCATCATATTTCATTCCTGAGATGAGCTCAGTGACTCCAAGTATTTACAAGTCATAATATACTTCTTTACAAATGGCAAGATTAGAACCTTCATTGCTCTATACTTTTGCATTCCATTTCCCTGGGATCCCTCTCTTAAAATGTCTATTTTGAGGCTTTACAGTCTAATTTTTATTTTCCTTTGTCACAAAAAATGTTTAATATTTTTTTTTAATTGTTTCCAAAATTTCTCAGATTCTCACCTCCTCAGTTTTGTAGGACCTGGTGTTTTGTAAGAAATGTTAAAACTGATGTGGTTAATGACAAAAATTTGATCTCTTGATGCTGTGTGATCACAAACATGAAGGCTTTCTAGACATAACTTGGGTTCTATCAGTCTGCAAAACAATGTATCTCTTAGAGAGGTTCATTTGTGGGGTGGCCAATAATTAAAATGAGCCAGTGACACTTTACACATCCAACACACAATCTGTTACTGGAAGATACTGAAACAATGTCACACAGATAGCAATGGGAAAGAAAAGAAATCCCAAATGTGAGTGATCGCTAACTGGCCAAAAAAAAACCAGCTTTCCTCAACAAAGGCACTAATACTTACCCTGTGAATTTAGGGATAAAATTTTAGGTATTTAAAGCAGCCACTGCTAGGAGAATGGAAATGGAGCTAAACTGTTCTAGAGACTGAGGGAAAAATCTGTGGGAATGGCAATAAGATGATCTGTGAAAGAGTTAGAAGACTTGAGCAAAAGAGAGACCACAGTTCTGCTGAAGGACAGAAAAGAACAGGAATGATTGGCTTCCACTGAATCAGAGGAGTTGTCTTTGGTCCTTTATGACAAGGTGAGTTAGAAAGCCCTCCTGGGGAATGTAAAAGGAACTTAACTATTTTTCTTCTCCTTTTTGTCTGAAAGAGTGAAAAATTTGTAAAAATATCACTTCACAGTGGTCTTGCAAGACTCGGCTTTGCAACCACTGTTCTGCATTTTGCTCCAGGAATGCTTTGAGTTGGAGGTATAAACAAAAATCTACTGTCATTGTGCAAATATTAGGGAAATGCTAGGATTTGATTTAAGGCTCCTCCTGGAGCATATAGTCAGGCAATGGTGATAGGCTGCATTAATTTCTTTTACCTAATGTCTTTGCATTTTCCTTGGCCTAAGGAGTCTGAAAGTGAATATCAAGTATTGGTCTGCAAATCTAGACACAGACCTGGCAAGCTTAATTGTGAAAAATAAATTTAAGCAAGTAGCCCTTGTAACAACAACAAGAACAAGACTTCAGGCTTTCTCCTTGAAAGGCTGCTTCTGTAACAAGGAATGACATTGGGACAATAAAAATAGAGAGCACACTGTCAATTACTCAGGTTGTTGCACTGATCATCTTGTGTTTCTGAAACATTTCTTCTCATCCCCAACTCAGCAACTGGATGGGGCTATCACATTTTCACTCTGGAAATCACGAGCAGGAGGAGGACATGTGGGGACAATGTGAGGTGGGACCTGCTGCTGCAGTACCCCAGGAGTGCTGTCCCCTGCCATGGCAGGGCTGGGGAACCCTGCCCGGGCTGGGGTCTCTGCTTCAAGGCTCCTGACAGCAGACACCAAGCTCAGGTCAGCCTGCAGCTGCCCTGCAGGGAGGGTGCCAAAGGTGGGGATCCCAGGCTTGCTGCTCTCCCTGTCCAAGCAGCCCCTCAGGCACCAACACCTCTGCTCAGAGCTGGGCTGCTAAAGCTGTGCCCACTTGGACGCTCTGCACATGGTGGTGTTGAGCCAAGCTCTGGGGGAGCCAGCTGCCACCTGAGCCCATGGAGCAGTGGAATCTGCACGTGTGTCCTTACTGTGCCTTTGCTCAGCTGAGTCAGACTGTTCTCTCTCTGCACCCGAGCATAGCACCAGCTCCCCGCTGTCAGGCCTCCTTCCCCACCCACACAACAAGGCTGTCCTCCAAGGCCGAAAGCCACCCTCAGTCCCGCTAGTCCTTCCAGTCCTCCCAATCCTTGACAAATCCCCGTTTTTATAAAAATCTGTTTTAAAGTGCATCTTCCCTTCTCTAACCTCCCTGTGCCATCCCTTGGATTGCTGGAGTACTGCAGCTCCCCCGAGCTCTTCATCCACATCCCTGCTCTTCCCTTCACCATTGCCAACTCCTCAGGGGCTCCCAGTGAGCTTGGCACACACAGTGCCAGAAAGCAAAGAAGAGGGAGGCCCACAGCTCAGATATCACAGTCACAATCACAGGATATTCTAATTTGGAAGGAACCCACCAGCATCCTTAAGTCATCATCCAGCTCTCAGACGAACAGCCCACAGGGATGGAACCCACAATCTTGGTGTTATTTGCGCCATGCTCTGACATCTGACAAGTGAGGACAAGCCCTTCTGCGTTCAGTGGAAAAATGTCCATGTGACTTCTGGCTGAAATCTCAGTTCAGTGGGGAAGGGGTTTGGATCATGGGTATCTATCCAGATGGACATGTCAGGAAAGCAGAGCAGCAGCTCAGCAGCACAGAGTCATAGAAAAAACATTAGTAGCTGATTAAAGGGGAAAAAAATCCTACCCCATGAAGATTCTTTCTGCTGGACTTGCAGAGGGAATTCAGCAAGTGCAAATTTTTAAAATTATTTTAATGCTTCTTCAGGTTTAAATTACAGCACAAACTTTACTATGGAACTCCTATTGATATCTACGTGATTATAGACTATTTGCATCTCTCATATTTTTGCATGTTGATAACTTACTACTGTTGTGTTATAATCCTCTCCATTTCCTGGAGTTTTATTATTTAGAATTTATAATGTTTTTATTTCATAGGAAAAAATATGATACTATTATGTTCTGAACTGAATAATATTTTTAAGCTTCAGCAATTTTCAGTGCTTACAATTAATTAAATACATCATATTTAAATAGATAAATTTCAAATGGTACTGAATGATTTTTTAATGTTAATTGTGTGTTTTATGGAATTTTTTTCCTTATATGCACTTTAAATATTTTATTGTTTTCTTTTATTATTGCTTTATATGCGATTTCAAAGCAATAGATTCCTTGTACCGTTGTCTTATAAATTAGCTTAGCATACTATTGCTAGAAATATTGCAAGTAAATATTGTATCTCTGTTAATATAAATGGATCAGTATTTCATTTATAGTTTACAATTCTATTACCAGACATTAGACTTTTAGACATGGAAAATTCCATCTCAGATCCATTTTTTCATCCATTCAACTACAGAAATCCTATAAATATAGCAGATTCTTCTACACTATGCATTTATAAACAAGTAAGTTACTATTTTTTAAAAGGAGTCCTTCTGTTTGCTGTTTCATTTTTGTGTGTTTCTATAAATACTACTGCATTTTATATATTTTTAAAATTTCCCAAATCCTCATAACACCTATTGTTTGCTCTAAAATGTAACCAGTACTATTTCCAAAGAATGGATAGATAGATGGATAGATAGATAGTTAGATAGATAGATAGATAGATAGATAGATAGATAGATAGATAGATAGATAGATAGAATATTATTGAAAGCTTATGTCTAATTTTTTTCAAGGCTGAATCACACTGTTACAAAGATTTGGTATATAGAGCTTAACTTTCAAGAGGGTCACACAGTGAGAATTTAGGGAACTACTCCTGGTCCTTCCTGCCAAAGTCAGCTCTTCTAGAAACCCCCAGGATACCTAGGCACCTCTTCAGCAGGCACATTCTCCGAAGCACTTGGGCGCCTTTCCCCATCAGTCACTTCCGCCGTTTATAGAACACTTAACACACTTTATACCACGACAGCATGCATGGCTATCCTGGGTGATGAGCTCCTCTGGCCGCTTACTGTGTCATCTGAGAGCAGAGCTGTGTAATGTGTGCAGCTAGGCTTGCCTCTTATGTTGGTGAGGTCCTCTAGGTCATAGTTGTATGTTTGTTTTCTCCATCCAGTGGGTAATTTGGTTTTTAATAATGTTTTTGACCCCATTTGCAGATTGCGTGCCATAACTAGGAAGGGATGGGCCCTGCAGTAAGTAATTAAGTCTGCAGGAGCAGGGCTGCTTATTTTTCATTGCAGCAGATAATCAGAATGCTGTTGCTCAAGTGTAAAATGCAGAAATTAATGATCCTATATAATACAGATTAAAGCTTTCATTTTAAAAACTATCGGTGCAGAAGAACAAAAGTAGGGAGCCCTGCACCCACTTTGGAATTTCAGTGTATGATATCTCTGACATACTTGGAGAAGCTGCCTGCATACAAACCAGAACAAAATTCAATCATGTAATAGCTTAAACAAATGATCAGATCAGAAATCTTAACTATGCAGCCATCCTCATTGCTACTTAGAAAAGGCGTTGTTGAGTGCAAACATTCTCCAGCAGGTTTTGTAACCTTCAAGTTTTTATGGGTTTAATAAAGCAGAAAGATTATTTTCTATGAAAAGAATAAAACTGCATTAGAAAGAACAAAGACAATATTTCTAACTCCTTTAAAAGCTTGGCTTGAGAGAAAAATAAGATTTTTCTAGAAGAGTACCTTATCACTCTGAATCCCACAGAATTTTATGTATGTGCCCAGGCATTTAGAAACTAAATGTGCTGTTGCCACATTGTAGTGAGTATTCTTACTACCTGAAAGCAAATTGGGATCCCATTTTGTCAGGTTTTGTTCAAGGAGTAAGGATAGCAATAGAGTGTAAAGAGTAATCTTATGAAAAAAGAGATCACACCATAGTTCTACTTGTCCTGGTTTGAGTGCAGACAACATACAAAACCATGGCAGAGGCTGGACAAAAGTACATGGGGTACATGAAGTACAGGTGAAAAAGTATTCATAAGTAGGAAAATACTGATGTCTGTACTTTTCTTTTTTTTTAAATGATGAATAAAAAATAGAGAATTTGAACTGTTTTCTTTACATCAGAGAGACAATATTCCCAAATTAATAAAATGTTTAACCAGTATCATGGAATGTCTATAACATCCCTACAATTTGGGGAGGAACCTGAAGAAAAAAAAGGGTATTTTTTTGTACCTTGTATTATTTAAAACACATTAGTCATAGGCTGTTTTTCTGTCTCTCATATTTTTAGACTCTCACTTCTCTGACTAGGCTGATTGAAACCGGTTTCTTCTATAAAAACATCATCTTTTTATTTTATTAAAAAACTAAAAAAAGAGTGACAGTTTCCCCTTACCAAATGTCTCTGGATAGTCTTTATTCTGATTGCCCTGACCCAAAAGGATTGGACAAGATCTTACTCTGAGGCAGCATTGAAAGGATAGGCCCAACAAGAGTCCCTCCACTGCACTGAGTGACCTTTAAATAAAAAAACTTCATCCTTCTCCCAGTCTCTCAATTTCTAAGTGTAAAACTACTTAGAGAGGAGCAAGAGAATGAGAGAACCTTAAATAGAAAACGGTTTGTAAATGACAGCCTATCCTTTTGCCATGTAACAATTTCTCAGTCATAATAACAGTACACATCTTTTTTCTTTTCCACCAGAATAACTGCATTTACCTTGCCATTAATAATTCACTACATAATCATGGGATTTGAAGAAGAGAGGATGAACCCTACCAAGAAAAGAATCTAACACCTACTGTCATATACATTCTTCTCACCAGTAGACCTCATAAATGCCATTTTCTGCTACTCTGCTGTGTACACAAAGAAGGAGAAAAACTTGAAGGATCTAAGAAGTAATTTTCACAGGTTTCCATTGTGATTTAATGCATACTTTGACCAGTTGTTTTTGGGTTTTGAGCAATATCCCTGTCTCTGACAACCGACAGATCTCTAACAGATGATCTGCAGATGATCAGGTGAGCAACACTCAGATAGAGTCTAACTCTGGAAGCAAGGCAGATACATAAACTTTTATCCCTTTTTTTTTTTTTTTTTTTAATTTAAATTTTCATCTTTCTGATCTACTGAAGATCATTTTTTTTTGCAGTTAGCCGGTGACAAAACTAACAGAAAGTGATTTCTCACAGGGACTCTCTTCCCAGCCCCTACACAGTGATGATTCTGTCACAGTGATGACTGAAATTTATTTTGACTGAAATTCACCATTTCACTATAATGCTGAAATTCAGTCGGAAAACATCGTGAAATATTGAGAATGGTGTTTCTTGCACCTAGTGGCCCTATCTGTCCATACACTGCCTGACTCAGGATAAGAACAGACATCTTTTCCACAGTTCTTGTATCCATTTTGCTCATCCTGAAAGGTCAAGGTATTGGTCTTGGCTTATACATCGAAATGCTGAGAGTTTCATTATACGGTCTATCATGAGCTCATGATTTTGCCATGGTGAACTCAGTAGCAAAAGAGCACCAATAGCCTACTCTTCAATTTTCACTCTAGCAACAAAACTACAGCAGACTTTGCTTTGTGTGGTGTGATCGATTCAAGGGATTTGCGTGCAGGGTTCAATAGGTCAAATTCGATTGCTGAAATTCCAGAGTGTTGACATGCCCAAAAAACTGCAAACAGCATTTTGAACAGTATTAATGTACTCACCCTGAACATCAGGCAATCAAAAATGTATGGCTATTGGAAACACATTTTGAAATTATTATTTCTATACAGGAAATTTAGTGAAAAGGCTAAGAAGGGTTATTAAACAAGCATTAGATACAGGGGTACTGAACCAAATTCAGTTCCAGGTCAAATCCAACACATCACAGAAAATGTTGTTTGTAACAATATTTTCAATCAAATTCAGGAGGAAGAAAAAACAACATAAAGAACAACACAGACTGTCCTGCAATATCTGCAGCTGTCTGACACTGACTGTCATATATGTAAGTTCAATCCTGAGCAAAAACTGTTATTATGTGCCTCAGAGAATAGCTTTACTTACTCTGAGAGCAGCCCCACATTATCTCAAAAATCTAGAATACCCAGAAGACCCATTCCTGAGTAAACCATGGTGACATCTCAGCCAGCATGTAGCAGAACTTGAATGACTGAACTGTCTCAGCACATGCCTCGATGTGGGAGAAGACCTTCCTCTGGGGGGAGGATCAAGATGAAGGAAGTCAGCAGCTTGAAGGTGGAAGTAGAGGTCTGTGAAGGATAGGGAAGAACACAAGGAGGAACTGGTACTCCTGTTACCTAAGACAATGAGCAAGTGAAATGGAGTGTGAGGAAGGAGAGGAGACCCCCACCCATATTTCTCTGAACCATCACCACAAGTACCTTTAATCTTACTGACTGTTTTATTTCACCAGTAGCTGTCTCCCTACTCATATGGACCTTACCAGCACTTTGTCTTCAAATCTGTCACTGCCCTGGGCACAAAGAATCTGCTTTGGAGGCTAGTTTTACCTGTAGTATTGAGGAACATGGAAGAATACTTTCACTTGCAGGGAAAACTCCTTAAATTCCAAAGGCAGGTGTAGTATTCAAATACTGAAGAAATTTCAGGGGACTTTTTTGAGAGTTACCTGCCAGCTGTCGCAGAAATTACTGAGATCTTCCATTCTGGACACTCACAAGTCGGCAGTGTTTGGACCCACTTGGAGCTGTTCCCAGAGCAATTTATGTCTTAAGAACGTCAGAAGAGTCCAGACACTGTTCTGGCTTTGAGTGTCCCAGTACAATTCTGTGTGAGGAGCCAATTCAATAAAACCTTCTTGGGAAATGAAATTCCTGTTTCACAATCTGTCCTGCACTGAGCACTGACCCCCATGGACCTCTTTATGATTCAAACCTGCCCCTTCCCCAGGCCATGGTGAAGGCCCGCTGGGATTCCATCCTGAACCTGTGCACACATCTGCCAGTGTCCCTGGGCATGAAACCACAATTCTTCACCGTGTTTTTAATACCTTCTGTGGACCAAATATCCCTCAGCTTTGCTTATCCTTCCCTCGTGGTGTACCAGAGGTTGTTTTTTTTCCAGGAGGGCACATCACTCTCCGTTTCATTTTTCCTCAAGGTGAATAGTATAGGTACCACTTTTCAAAAGCATCTGAATCTTAATTTACTGCAGGATTCCCACCATCAGCCCCCTCAGGTGGTTCAAATCTGTAGCTGAGAGATTGTTTCTTTATTATTCCTGTACAGACCTGCCTTGGAAAACCAGCTTGTTCTGGGTGGAAACCATTTGCTTGTCCATCCACTTGAGAATGATTAACAGCCCTCTACTGTTAGTCCTGGGCTAGGGCTAATTCAAGATGATGCAGGGAATCCTCAAACAGACAGAGCTTAAAGACCAAGACCTAAATCACACAGAATCCAGGCAGAAATCTTAACCTGCAGAGAGCAGCTCCCAACCTCATGCAACCAACCTTGCAGTGGAAAGGGGGAAGAGGTGAGGAGCCTGTGTGCATACTCAGCCCCCTGCTAAAGACCCTGCAGAAGTTTCAGAGCCAGAGACATGGACAGCAGGAGTTCTTGTCTGTGGGACAGACAAGAAGAGTGACTTGGAATTTCATTACTAGACATCGTGTTAGATGCCATTAGATCCATACATTTGTTTTCCTGTTCAGCTAATATTCATTTGTTACTGGCACTGAAAGTCTCAATGTAAGGATCTGGCTGCCAAGGTTCCACCAAAAATGTAGCCCTTTTTTCCATTTAGTTTCATTGAGCCCAGCAGCTGGATTCCCACTGGGCTGATTGCTCTGCCTGCAGATTGCTCCCTGCTAAAATTTATTATATATAAATATATATATTTATATATATATATGTGTGTGTGTGTGTGTGTGTATGTGTGTGTTTGTATGAGAGACTGAGGAGAGAGTTTGAGAAAATCCCAGAACTCCTTTATTATTTTTCTTTCCCTTTCTTATCTTTTAGTTCTTTAAAAGGAAATTCAAAATAATTTACTCATTCCTATTTCTCACCATTTCTTCATCGACAACAACGTAATTCTCATTAGACCCATGGATGGGAGGTTATATGATTCTGTATTTCAACATAAACAGAGGCTGGCAAATTAATTTCTTTCAATTTTAGTTGGAAATGCAAGTTAAACAGAGGGTTTCAGTTGTTTTTCTCTTAATAATCATCCTCATTTTTAAAAACCTAGTCATATTTTACATTACAATGTAAAAAAGTAAGCTCCAGTTTTTAGCTAAAATATATGGATATCATTTGCAGAACTGAAAAGTGAAGCCAGTTCATTAAGCTCACCACCACTCAGTCATTCATAAAGCAGCCACATTAAGAAACCCTCAGTGTTTTACTTTGGTAAAATTTCATGCCAGCAGTCACACCATATGTGAAAGAAATTTCCAAGACAGAAAACATTCTTGGTGTACTGACTAAAATTCAACACCTTTCACAAACATTTCAGGTTGTTTCAAATTGTTCCAATTTCCATTATCTTGTATAGTCACAGCATTTAGAAACAAAAAAAGACTGGAGTAAATGCACAGGAAGTTAAAATGTCAGAGGTCTCTCTGAAATAAAAGCAGTGTAACATAAAGAATACCCAGCAAAAAATCTCAGTGAGATTTCTGCACTATGGTTACATATCAGGTTTAATCAGGCAGTTTATGTAGCCAAATATTCTCTTATCGATTCAGTAGGGTATTGTTTTTATTTTTTTTTTAGTGAGCCAGAGACCAATCCTAATTTTAAGAAAGTTTTAATGTGCATGTGTGGCAGTAAAATATCCTGTGCATTTTGTTTCTGGCAGTTTCCTCAGTCTATTGGAGCAAAGACAGAATTTCTAAATTGTCAAAAAGATGCCAGTTTCGGGCGTCCTTAGGATAAGCCAAGCTATTCAATTCGGACAAAACCCACCAGTACATAATAGTCTTTACAAGCTCATAAACCACCATACCACCCAAGATGTTAACAAGCTGGCATGTTTTGAGCATCAAAGATAGAGAGGAAACTGTGTTTACATGTTTGGCACAAAAACTAATGAGGAAAGTCAATTGGCCCTTTGTCTTGAGGGTCTGAAGAGCCGCGCTCTAATGTTTGGTTTCTTGGTTGGCACTTGTTCAAGTAATCACTCGTGGCCTGACAAAGCAGCACTTGTGTTTTATTAGTGGCCATGCTGAACTCTCCTGCCTGGGCTATGTTGTCTCTCAATAGAGCACTGCACCAGAGGGCACACTTATTTGAAAACACTAAATCAGAGCATGATGATCTTTGCCCGACAAATACAACCAAGAGAGGAGAAAAAAATGTGACAACAGCTCTCCTTTTGTTAGAGAAAGTGAGGAAACAACAACTGGTGTGTGTGCATGTGCATGCATGTAAGAACTGCCCTGAAACACCAGTGATAAAATGAGCAAAACTTTGTTCCCTCAATGAGACACTCAGAGCCAACTGGATTTACTCCATGCTTGGGAAAAGGACACTGGCAAAGCTAAAATTTGTTTCTCACAAGTGGGAGAGCAAACACAGCATCATTAATGTCTTGGGTCAGTCTGGCACCGGTGACAAAGCTACAGGCTCAGGAAGAAGTTGCATGGTGCAAAGAATTTGAAAGCTACGGGTTCATCTACTTAAAACAGGTAAAAGTCAGACCCTGGAGGGTTGGGCTTCTTTATCTGATGAAACTCAAACCTTCAGCATTCAAATACTTTAAAAATCACAAACTTGTCAGCAAAATTGGGCTGAGATTTGTGATTTGGGAAATTGGACTTTCTTGTGAAACTGTTGGTACTCCTTGCCAGAAAGATGATGAGAACAAACTTGCAAACTCTGACTCACGGCAGCAGCTCCACTGACTGTAAGAAATAATTGCGCACAGACGAATTAACTGTTCCACTTATGATGTCTGTATGTAAGAACCTTCACCAGTCTGGAGGTGGGAAAAAAAAAGCCCAGAGGGACACAAAAATGAAAAATAATGACTAAATTGAAGTTCCTTTATCTCAGGCTATTTTGTTTAAACCATCTTTGCCTGTCACTTAAAATCTTCTACATAGGATATATAGAATATATTCAAGTATTGTAACAAAGTTTTATATGCCTCCTCCACTTAGCTTCACTAATTTAGCCAGACCATCTACTTTTAATGCAGCTACCTATAGATATGTTAGATGCATTCTTAATAACTTCCAGTTTTGTAGCTCTAATCTCCAACATTTTCCAAGCGTGTGTGGGGGTAAGACAGAGAGCAGGTGGGCTCTGTTTAAAATGTATTTTTAAAGAATGAAAAAAAAATCCTAATAATTTTTGTTTTAGTGATAATTGAGTCTGAAATTAAACAGATTTAATATTAAAGTCTTGCATGTGAAGAACTATTTTTGTTTTCATAGATCAATATTTGAATGAATTTTGAAAATTTTCCTGTACTGTGACAATTTATAATCATAATACAATTTAAATTATATAAATGGTGGGGGAAGGAAGTAAAATAGTACAAGAGCCATGTCAAGTAAAAAAAAGTCAAAAGCAATCAAGAATGTGATCTCTGAGGTGTTTTAATTGTAAAAAGATGCAGCGGTTTCTGAAGTTCATAATATGACTCACAACAACATTTCAAGAAAAAAAACAACAAAAAACTTGGGACATTTCAAACAAACTGAACATTATACACATTATTATATGCACTAAATTATATATATTGTAACTGAACAGTCTCTACACTTTTCCTGCCACCAAAATCATTAACTGACCTGTGAAATTCTGTAACAATTCTGGAATCATACCAGAGGGACAATAAATTGTGTTTTCAGTAACTACGTGTCTGCAGACTCAGCCTTTCTTAATTTTTGTGAAAGATTCTGAGCATAATTTTTGGCTTTCAAAAAAACCTGTAGTTAATGAGTGTTGTCTCCAGCTCAAGATGATCATCGAATTGCATCAGGCTATATATGGCAAATAATACTGAATTTCTTGTCTGACAAAACTCCAGTGTGGTGGGTACAGTAAGGCATTTCTGCATTCAGCTGGGTCTTGGTAGCTGCTACTTTTCTGTCCTGAGACTAAACTCTGCCTCAGGAGAATACCGTGTAGGATTATTTCAGGGCACTGCAAAGGATGTGCTACTTTAACACAAAATATATATTCTTACTGTAGTCTTAAGGCTCCTTGGCACTCTGCTCCAACACCTCCCTCAGGAGATAACTCACAGTGAGTGCTCATTTGCACTTTTTAACCTGCCCTCTGTTGAATTCTTGGGGGTTCAGGACTAAAATCCACCTTTAGCAGGAGCTAGTATCTGCATAGCGAAGATGCAAATAAAGAACACCCATCATTTTTTTATAAACTGAGTCCAACATACCCTTATTTGTATATTGCCTTAAAAAGCTAAAGTGATAGAACTTCGGCATTTGACTCTACTTTGGAGTACAAAATAGACATTATTTCTCTATTATACAGCAAAATTTCTTTCTGTCATACAGGTCAGGAATCAAGCAATCCCTTAAGAGTGGTGTAGGAATGAATGAGTAAATGCAATATACAGCTGACACTGAACCTTTTGAAAAAGAGTCTTTATTAATTCAGACCTGTCAATACTCAAGTTTACCTAGGAGACCAGCAGTTTATAAATTCTGGTTTTGTTTTCTGCTCTAAAATTTGCTATTTATTTCAGCAACACATTTTTTACAAGACTTTCCTTGTCTTAAGGGGAAGAACATAGTACTCCCACTGGTTTAGGGATTACTGTTAAGTTGTGCATTGCAACGGTATGAATTACACTTTAAAACACAAATAAGGCATGTAGCAGATAGAACAGCATAAAGAAATTTTTATTGCTTCCTTCAAATTTAGATCCAACTGATAATCAATTTCTTAAATTTCTGCATTATTTGTCCTCATGATTTCTCTTTGTTGGATGATTTAAAAATTATTACAGTGGGTTTTGATAACTATGGAAACTGTTTGCTAGTTTACAAAAGACTAATTGCATGGTGTTTAGATGCATTTCTTATTATAAACAGGAATTATACATTGATTATTGTTTCATTCTAACAATAGTAGTCAGAATTAAGTCATACATCTAGGGGTTCTACAGAGAAAGCAGCAGACTAGAGCAATCAAAAAAGATAAGAAAAATTAAATGCTTTTACCCTAGAATTAGCTCTCTTCTATGAAGTACAGTTTTTTATTATTTCCCTATTGTTTAACTTTTTTCCAAATATTTTCAGGAAAATGCTGAGTTCAATTTATTTTCCTTTAAAACCAAATCTCCTTTTCCGAACTGATGTTTATAACCTGCTAACATGGTATGTGCACAGACACATGGAAATTATTTGCTTTGTGAATGAAAATTTTACAAAACATAAATCTTTGAGAGCTAGTATTTGTGGTGCTTGTTGTAGCATTCTTATAAGGTGAATTCAGTGAGGGCCACGTCCTCAGCACTTACATCTTTAAGCATTTCTTCCCAGTACAAAAACCAAGTTTCTTACCTATAAAAGAAGGAAACAGAATCACACCATTTCAATGTGTAGCTTGGAAATGAATGTAGCACTTTATAATACAAGTTATTTCCTGTAAGTTAAATTTATGACATGCTGAACTAAAGCGAGCGAAGAAGTGGTATCACACTATCACAATGTGACAGAAACCTATAAAGGATGTGATTCTACAGCACTGCCTGCAGAATTATGAAGAATAGGAAATGTTTTCAGGAATTCTTACCCTAAGCCTTCATGGAAGTTTAGAGACACAGAAATTTTAGTGCTAAAAAAGTAAATGTGAAAAATATCTATTTTATCTGTGCTGTTTATGCCAATAGAAAGATACAACCACTTTGACAGTAGGATTATAAAAATACAACTCTCTCCTTAGACTTTCTTTGTTAGAAATATCTCTGTGCAGAAGAACAGATAAAGTTAGCATCAGTATGTTTCTGTTTCCTAATAGTGAATCTTCTACAACAGGGCTCTATCCATTATTATAAGTATGAATGCTTCTATGGATATATTTGTTCTTGGACACAGTTGGCAATATATTGTCTGAATCAAATGAAATTAGAAATAAAATATTGGAATATCATTTGAAAATTAATGACTCTCACATGATACAACAGTATCCATGGACCTGGAAAATGGAGATAGTAATGAAAAAACCTTCAGTATGAGCTGTTATCCAATTTCACTGACTACCACAAATATACTATTTAGTCCTTTATTTTTCAGAAACTTCCTATAAGACTTGGAAAATCCCTCTACTCTTCTAAAACTATGTCCTTTCAAAAGAAATACAGAATGCTAATTTTCATCTAACCTTACTCAGACAATGCTCTCATTTTCTTCATTGAGAACTTACCATTAAACTAAACATCTAAACCAATATACTGTTTTAGTAACTGGCTAGGCTACCAAATCCAAACAAGGGCAGCTAACAACAATATCTTCATCGATTTCAAGCTGCGTCTGTCCACAAATCCTCTTACTGATAAAATAGAAAACAGAAGTTTGAATCTTCAGATGTCTATGTTGTAAAATTATTTATAGTCCTAATTTCAAACACTTCCATTGTTTTGAACAATTTCTGTGTGAAATTTTCCTTACATGTTTTTATTCGCTAGCGATTTTTCTTTGGCCCTTAGCTTTGAGCTTTGCAAGCTCAACACATACCCTTTACCTTGGCAAGCTATTTTTCCAGTGGTAGCATAATGAAGAGCCCCATTCTTAATGCCAGGAAAGCAACACAAATTCGTGCAAATAAATTGCATTGCCATACACAACTGGTGGAGACATGGGAGACAGACTTATTAAAGCACATATTTAAAACAGTTTTGTGTCCATATGTCACACTCAGTGCTTTTAAATTGAACCAAACTGGGGACGTGGTAAATCTACTTTGCTCTGCCTTTAATTTCCAGACTGTGTGCTCATGGCAAATGAGAGGTATGCATGAATTTAGAAATGAAAGGTATTTGGCAGAAAGATCTGAAGCAGTGGCTTCAGTGTCCTCTTTCTTGCAGAAGGAAAGGCAATGGACTATATTCACTCTGTCTCTGAACAGATCTGGCAATGAGGTCTTGGAATTAGTAAACAGAGGGAGAACCCTCTGGCCAAGATGTTTTTGCAGAGTTGTGAGGATGGGCACATGCTGACTGAGGCACTTTGCTTCCACCAGCAGCTGCTTGGCCTTCCCACTCCTTCATCTTAATCACCCTGCCCATAGAGCTCCTCTCAATGCAAATCCCAGTGCTATAGAGGAGTGTGACATGGGCAGCTGAGGTCTTTCTTCCTTGCCAAAAGAAAGTCTGTTTGTGGAGGGTCCCCTCCACGCTTGGATGAATGGATAAGCATCGTCCCTGCACACATACTGCCCTTGCTGACTGAACATCATCATTTCCTTGGTCTAAGAAAGTGGGGACCTGAAGCAGTTCCTCAGTGCCTGAACTAAGGCTTATTAATGTACCACATACGACTCTTGGAGGATTTTACTCTAAAATATAAGCAAATCAAACACAAGCACAATACCGTGGGTGTTACATGGAGCCTTAATTTTTGTGCTCCCAAAGGTCCTGTACACTTTGACAATAGCCCCGGTGGACAAAATCTCTAACCAGGTTTCTGAATAGAAATTCCACTTCCTGTGAGTTCGATTAAGCTAGCTAATTTTCAGTCAAACACACTAATTTTGAGACAGGTTCTTCTGATGTTTTCCCTCTGTTTGCAATTTGCATCTTTAAATAGCTTGGTGTTTCAAAGCAGCAGCGGCAGTAAGGTCACAAGGTTTTATGTTAAATAGCAACATCCTCAGCTTTTTAAAGAAGAAACAGAGAGCAGCTGATCTGATGGCGCATAATTTTCTTTCTTTCCCTTTTTCTCTTTGGGCTAAGAAAGGAAGGATTGGAGCTTCTTATGGATCACAGACATTTTACTCTGGAAGAAAGAGCAGATCTATAGGTCTTTGTGCTCTCGAAAGCAACACAGAATCACAGGTGTCCTTGATTATCAAGAAATCCTCTTCTTTTCTAATGGTTCGCCTTTCTCTCCCTGAGAACAGCAGGTCATCTTTCGGGCATGAATATCTCATATTAAGGGGCACAAAATTCAATCTTAAAAGGAAAATTTTGAATAAGGTATGTGCTGAATTTGAAGATTTAAAAAAAAGAAATGCTTGTCAACATTCAGGATGCCAGAAATCCAGGCTGTGCTGACCCGTCCAGAGTAAACAGTTATAGTAAACAGATGTTTCTCAATCAATTCTGCCTGTGCTATGTTTCCATTTCTGAGGAACAGTGGTAACAGCACAGCAAATAAAGTGTGACACAATGACACCTTGCTTCAGCCTTTTTCCCAGCAAAATTTTTTCTTCCCCCCACCCCCTTTTTTTATGGTCACACAAAGTGAATTTGTGGGCTATAGCTACCCTGAAGCAGCTTTTTGTGCCTTGGGAGGCTGGCTGGTCGCTGGGATTGAAAAAGCCTGGATCTCGTAGCTCCAAGCAGTTTTGACAGTTGCTGAAGACATGTATCAGTAAATACTCTAAACTGAACTTAACACAACACCAAAGGCTCCCAAGCCCAGCTGCCCTGACAAAGCTATTCTCAGCCCATCAGGGCTCTGGGACATGCAGCCTCCCACTGGAAAGGCTGCTGGCTGAGCTACTCTATGGCTCTGCATCCACCAGATTTAAAATCAACACGTTTTTATCTCACAAATGTAGATGCATGTAAGTTTGAGAGGGGCTCGGCAAGAAATGCTGAATATCATTAAAATCATCTGAAAGCAATGGCTTTTGTATAATTCCATGTTCATACACGTAGGTACGAATATATAGATGGATGAACACGGAATAAGTAAAACTAAGAGTAAATCAGTGCTGCCTATACCTTTCATATACTGTGACTGATATATCTAAAAGCTTTGTGTAATCCAAAGGTTGCCAGTTTTAAAATGCTGATACATAAAAAATTATCAAGGCATTCCTGGCAACAGGGAAAACATGCACAGAGGAAGATACAGATGTTCTGACCTATGTGGGAAAAGATAAACAGAGCAAAAAATATCCATTTTGAAGAAAATATAAAGGTAATTTTATCACTGAGGTCTCTTTGGGGAAAAAATGTAGTATGTAATGCATTGCACTTTTGCTTCACTTATGAGTCAGAAGCTACAATTAAGACAAAACAGTTGGAAAATTTGATTCAGTTTAATTCATTATATATTTTCCTTTTCCAGAGAGCCATGTGATGCAGTAGAAGATAAGAAGCCATGTCTTGTCATTCAATATTTATTAAGCAAACCAAAATAGCCTGTTTTGTAGAAAACAAATTTCATTTTGCATGTCATACTACTACAACCTAGTGCCAGTCTGATCTGTTGTGTAGCCCCACTGAACCCAGCGACTTTGAAATATATTGTGTATATAAATGTCTTGCTTGTGTGTATCGGCACGTGTGGAGTCCAGCATGAACTTGCCATTCACAGAAATACAGGGCTGTAGGAAGGGTAGAGCATTCAGTTACCTTTTCTTCCTTATTTAGGTGCTGCAGAAGAATATGAAAGTAGTTCAACAAGGCAAATTATACAAGAACAGTTCTTTTGAGTATGTTCTGATGTGTGCAAACATGACATATTTAATTAGTATTACATTCTATCTCTTATGAGAAATACAAGATTCTAGATAGGATAATTATCTTTTAACAACATACAGCTGCTAAACTTCTCAGGAATATGGTACCCAACACTGGTTCTTAGAGCACGTCACAAATAACCACTTTCACGGCAGAACATTTATAAATGTCACGTCATGGAAGACAAAAGCTACCATAGAAAAAATGGAAACATTTTCATTCTTATAGATAAAGCAAGGCCTCAGAACCTCACACCTGTGCAGCAAGCAAATGTGATTAAAGGCAGAACAAACAAGCAAAAACCTTGCATTAAATAGATCATGAATTTGCTTGTGGGTCTGTAACAGATGTGTTACTAAGGATGCTTTGTTTATCCAGTTGCAAGACTGTCGAAGAGAATCATTCCAGTGATGCTGCTTATCACGCTTTTAATTCTGCTCAGGCAAAACTGTTAGCTTTGAAAAAGCAATTTTTTTTTTGGTCCTACTCTATCTGGCTGCACAGAATTTTCAAAGCACCACAATGTTGTAAAAAATGCCCTTTTAATCAGATTACCCTTGGCGAACGTCCCAAACTCAGGCTGAAGTGCAGTGCTTGTGGTTTCTCAACAGCTTACACTAAGCCTGCACCATGGAAATAATCTACTTTTAAAACCCAGGAAACAAATCGACTGCACTAAGGACATAAGTCGCTGTCATTAGGGAGTGATTAAGCTAAACATTTTTATACACTCTGGTAGCCCAGTTTCATATTGTGTACCTCTGTGCCGAGAGAAAGAATGGCACCCCAAATAACTGCTTGTTTGATTCAGGCACCCCAAAAAGATCTGGTCTTGCACAAATTAAACTTAATTTTCTTCTAATAACCACAAGAGGAAAAAAGAAGGGGAGAAAAAGAGAGAGAGAGAGAGAGAGAGAGATTTGCTTTTAATTAATTAGAAAATACAGTAAAATCAGCTTTACAAGCAATAATTCAACTGAGGATCATGAGTTTGATTAAAGACTGTACACGATATTTTTTGACACACATTAGCCTCTCCTAAAAATCCTGTCACCTTATATTAAATTACTGCTACTTGTTTTATACAAACATATTTCTTTTAATACATAATTTATAGTGGAAATTCTGTGTATTTTTGAAGAGGCAGATACCATTTTTACAAGTTCCCATTATAATGTTAGGTCTTCAGCTTTATGTGATGTTGCATTTTTCATAGTGGGAAAATACAACATTGAGATATTTGAACAGAAATTACTGTACCTCCCCCAATTTCCCTCTAACAAAACTGCAAAAAAAGGATACGGATCTGACTCAAATAAAATTATCTGGTGTCAGACAATCTTGCTATTTCAGTACTTGCAGATCCTAAAGAAGAAAGGATCTAGATGTCAGATTCTGGTGCACGAAGAGCATAAGGTGTGTTTGTGGGAGGGAGGATTGTTTTTGTTTTGTGCTTAGGTCTGAGCTCAGGTCTGACATAGATGACATGTTCAACTGGTCTAAGGTACAAATCAGGTCTGTTCTTGATCCCTACTTTGGACATTCTGCTGATAGTTCATTTCTAATTTATGAAGAATGTCATTAATCCTCAATCTGTCAGCCTTCTTTTGACAATAATTCAGTCTGACAGTTGAAGGATTAATATTTATTAAACACCCCGTACTTTAGTAGTCAAAGAAATGCTCAATTCATTTCCGCGGCAAAATCGTCCAACTCGTAGCAAGCACTACCCCCAATCCCTTCATGCTCCCTAAAAACCAAATAAACCCAACAGACAGCACAATGAGAATAGCAGATGACCAAGAGAAGCATAATAGAAACAAAACAACAACAAAAAAAATGTAATTACAAGTAATCCTTCAAAAGACTTGGTAGTGGATTCATTTAAGGTATTCCTCTGCCCAAGCATATGTTTTCTCACTCTTCCTTCCCCTTCCAGCCCTCCCCCTCCCTTCCCCACTCATAAATTATTCATAACCTGATAAATATGCAATTTCAAAAAAGTGCAGACACGGCAGCACTGCATTAAAAAAAAAAAAAAAAAAAAAAAAGGCTTGTGCTTTTCACACAGAAGACCTGAGCTGCACTTAACGGATGACAGATTTTCCAGTATTCAAAAGCTCTATTATATATATATGATAGGAGTAAGACAGTATTTCTGGTCTGATTCCTTGCTAGACATGTTGTGAATTGTATGTGGAAAGCTGTAACATAAAACAAATGGTGTTGTTGATTTGGTTTGGTTTGGTTTCTTCTTTTTCTTTTCTTTCTTTTTTTTGAAAGACAATATATGGTGAAAAGCAACGATGTTGCCACCATTTAAAGTTTGGCCCAGCGCGTGTTTTCAGGTCATTATAAAATTGGGCAGTGAGTAGGGCAGGGGAAGGAGCACGGCCGCATGTTTTCTCATGTGCAGAATTTGCAGGTAGAGCACGTGCTGTACGTAATTCTCCAGTGATCCCACCGGGAAGGTCTCCCTCCTCCCAGAGTCCCCCTAAGCAGTGGCCACTTATGGGCCATCGTGTGAATGCTCTTCAGGGGCCAATTTCACAGGCTCAGCAGCAAAGTGCAGTGCCTGCTGCTTGCATGCAGGTAAAGCCCACCAGAAGTAAGATGCAGGATGAGGAGCGGACTACCTCCATTTTGTGGGCTAATTGCTTGATTACCACACTGAGACAAAATGGAGGAAAGACTTTTTTTTTTTTTTTTTTTTTTTTTTTTTTTTTTTTTTTTTTTTTGTGAAAGGAGCCCTGGGCTGATGTGACAGAAGAGACAAAGTATCGCGAGAAAAATGGTGCTTAAGGAGCATCAGTCATAAAATCACTAATATGAAATGGAATGTGAGAAATATAGATAATGTGTACATATTCTTACGGCTAATAAATGCACAGGACTCACGTACAGTTGATCTTTGGGTTTAGCAACAGTTAGAACATAAAAATGATTTCAACCCATGAAGTGTAACCTTTTGGATGAACATTTAAATTGGAAACACCATGGGTAAGAAATAGACCTCAGCATTTAATTTGGACTGGTTAGTTGGAAGCCTGTATTTACTGTAAAATAATTTCAAATTTAATTAAATAACACTGCTGATGCCAGTCACATCAGCACTGTAAAGATGATTAATTGCATGCTTAAATGAAATATAAACTGCCTTAAAAGTAACATCAGTGCAGAGTCCTGCAAGCAGACACCATATAATAGATTTAAACACATGAGCCTACCTGCACCCCTTAGAAATACGCCATGGTTAAAAAACAGGCCCTACATCTAAATGTAGCAGTTGTACCAAAACCAGAGCCTTTTATGAGTTTCTATTTTTCAGGCAAGCCTTGTCTATTTCCCCCCCCTCCTCTTTCCCCCAACCCCCCCTTGAAATGATTTTTTTATTTTGCAGGAGAGCTTTCACATGATTTGCATTGTCATCTCATGGGCTGGCTATCGATAGGCAAACAGGGACTGAGGCACTGTAATACGGGGCCACACTGTCACAACAAGGCAGCTGGACTGTTATATATTCCACTTTTGTTTCCATTGTATTTCAGTCCTCAGAAGAGCAGGACAAAGGGCCTGACAGAGTTAACCATGGATTGTCACCTTGATTTGTCCAGTCTAGCAGATATGCAGAAATGAATGATATTCTGCTTATAAACAAAACACAGAAACAAATAAGTTGGCAAACAGCATTTTCCAGACTGAGCTATCTGTAAGGGAAAAAAAAAATAAATAAAAAAAGAAAGATATTCAAGTATCTTTATAGATGCTACATGGGGGAAATAAAAGCAGGAAGAATCCTCAGAGCAGCACACAGAAAAAACCCTTCCCGTGTAACAATGTCTATCGAAAACAGCAGAAGAAAGCTCTGACTAAGGGCTGGGTTCTCTTCGTCTAATCTGCATCATGTTGGTTTATTTTTCAGGAATGCTATGACAATGTTCCAAAATAGAAGTTTTTATCATAAATGTAAACATTTTAGGGCAGAGATCATTCCCTGTGTATGATAAACTCGTTTTGGGACTATACCCTTAACACTGTATATGGAGGTGCAGTTATACACATGTGGAATACAGTAAACAAAGCATTTCCTGAAGAGATACCAAATTAAAATCTAATTTTCTAAAAAAGTAAAACCAGTGAATGGCTGAATTTCTACTCTTAACATAGCTCTGAATTAAATATAAAGAGTGTTGTATTTAACAATTACTACTTGGAGAGATCAAAAGCAGGCAATTGCTGAGGAAATTCAGTGGTGAAGCAAGAATTCTAATTAAAAGCCGTGACTTTTTTTTTTTTTTTTAAATTTGAATAGGTTCAAATTTTAACAAAATCATATACAAAAGAAATTTAAAAATCCAACTTAAAAAAATTAAAGGAATCAGTTGTCTTTTCCCTCTTTCTGAGTATAGAAAAAATTCTGGCTTATGCTTCTGATCAGTAAGGCAAATTGAACTGAAAAAAAAGGGAGATGACTCAACAGAGCAAAGGTCAGTTCTGAAACACCTTAATTTTTTATAGAAGATGAAAACAACCAGCAAGAAACCTCGTTGTGGTTTCTGACAACCACGTGTTTATTAACTATATGAAAGACATAATCAAACTCTCATTTTGCTTATACAACATTCCTCACCAGAATGGACAAAATAGTTACCTCTGAAGAAAAACCATTCAGAAACACATAATTTATACATCTTTTTTATTTATGAGATAAGCCTTATCAGAAGATGTGGTATTACATCTCACAATAATGTATTCACTTCTGAGCATGCAGTATTTTAAACAGACATGAAAGACTAAATGTATTTATTATTTTAGCATTGCTATTAGTTTTTAATAGTAGATTGGATGATTTTTGAATTTGTGTATACATTTCGTTATTTCACTTGGCGTGCACCAATTCTTTTAACAATGCAAAAATACACATTAAAATATAACATGCCATAGTACAATTTTAAGTATCTACTTGAAGCTATATTATGCATCAGAAAAGGAAAAAAAAATATATAAATCTTACCCACATACTGGAATGCTAATGTGCATCCATCAAAGGGCTACACATTCATAGTAAAGGTTTCAGCCCAAATAAAGCCCCTTGCATTATCACATACATGCAAAAATATAGAAAAAAAATTAAAAATTCTTTTCTCCTTAACCAAAATTGTTTAGGAAAACCTAGGTACACCAAAAAACCCATTTATTGTCCAAGGAGAAAATTGCACAGATTTGTCTTTCCTTGGAATTCTATGCAGCCAACCGTAATAGCTCTTTGACAGTTCACCTGACTGCAGCAGAAATGGGAATGTGATGGTTACAGTGGATGACAGAAAGGGGCCATTTGAAGTGCTATTATGCAGTTTACATGAGAAGATTTCCACAGATTTTGGTTTTATTTAGTTATGTTATGTACATTTTTTTGCCGGTTTTTTTCCTTCATTTTCCTTTTTATTTTTTTGCCTTTACCTAGCAGTGTATGCCTTACAATATAATAAAGAACACATTCTTTTTCTGGAGCTACCAGATAGAAAAGAAGACCTTAAAATTTCATTGATATTTCCAAACTGGCTTGGGAGAGCCACTGTGCTTCACTACTAAAAATGGAAATGTTCTGTTCTCTCTTGCCCTGATCACATTTTAAAAGACCATTATGTATGTTTTATTTCACCCAGTTTACCCAGCAATTTTAGATAGACCAATATAAACCAGGTATTGCATGCTCATACTTAAGCAGACGAGTAAGTGGAAGAATAATTTCTTTAACATGCATGTTTGTGGGATGATTGGAAACATTTTGACTCTTAAAAACTGAGAAGGATATCCTGAAAACCTTACACTCTGAAAAAAATAATCTTTGAGCAAATAACCTTTGCTGGAAGGACCCAAATCTGCAAGCTCTCGTTAGGATAAATGGTCTGACTGAAGCTAATGAGACTTCTTGGAAGAGTAAAGCCTACTCACATGAGTCAGCACTTACAGCAAAGAGCCGTGACATTTAAACATTTTATGGGAAAAAAGGTGTTTTTGCTTTGTGGGATTGCTGTGCTGTACAGGTCTCTCCGTTCAGGAGCAGATGAGCCTAAACCAACCAACAAATACATACAGTCCTTTTTGTTTCCAGATAACATACAGAAAAACATGATGGTGACATGCTGGTTGCTTAACACTGAAATGTTTAAAAGAAAAAGCACATTCACTGTGTAAGAAGATAAAAGGATGAAAGTGATAATGACTGAGCTACACTGTCCTAACTTACTCTGCATTTGCATGTGATTTATAATTTTGTAAAGGAGAGAATAGAAGGAACTGTACCTTTGATATATTGTTAAGCAGACCTTCTATGTTTCTATTTTCTGCATAGGGTCAAGACTGTTGACATGGGATTAATCAGCTGTTCCTCCTAAACCATGAATCAGGACAAATTGTTGTCGGTTTCATACAGTACAATCACTTGAAAATAGAATTAAACATGGAAAGCAAAGCACATGAATCTGTGAAACCAAGAGGAAGTTACAGGCAGTAATTGCAACATTGGTATAATGACAGATCTTTTCTGCTTTTACATTTTAAAGAATTTCAGCAGAAATTGCAAAAAACAATGCTTAATTTTTCTGCCGCTTTCTGAAAATGCGGTGATTTTTTGAAGCACATTTTTCTCTCAGAGAATGATATTTTATTGAAATGTAAAAACTTTGCATCTCCTTCCATAAGCACATTTCTTCCTATGTGTATTTTGTTCAATTTACAAGCAAAAAAAAAAAAGATCCGGTTATCTTCTGCATATCTTCTAGAGAACATACACCTACACATAAATGTAGCCTGCCACCTGCATTGTTGTTAGCTTATTTGTCAGGCTGTAGCATGATAGGATTTGAGAATATTGGGTGCAAAGTGTCTTCAGGAAGAGGGAGAGAAATCATTCACCATTAGAGATAAGTATGACAAGCTCCCTTTTACACTAGGCTACACTTGTATTAAACAGAGTGGCGGGGTGCCTGAGTGAGATAGCATCTATTACCAATGATGACATGAAAATGGACACTTATTAATCACTGTTTTCAAAATAATTATCCATAGCTTTGTAAATGCTGTAACTAAGGCTGGATTCCTTCCCTAGGCATTCCCTAATATTCAAAATACTGCTTTCTCATTACAGTTAAAACTTAAATTGTTTGGTTAAGCAGGTGTTAAAAGTGTGCAGCAAATATGCAACTTATTAATGATTAAGATGTTAATAGAAAACAGACGTTTCATGGTTATTTTAGAAATAAACAGTTTATAGGCATTCGGAATAGTTCATAATTACTCAAAAACAAACACTTGACCTGATCTCTGTGATATTTCATAAATACTTTTTTGGAAGCTCAAATATCACATAAATTGTTTGAATTTTTACCTAGAGAATTTGGTTTCTGTGGGTCACAAACAATATTTTCCATTATATAGGGTATTTCACTAAGAGGGATGTAAAACAAAGATTATGGATGGAAAAGATTTGGAGGACTTTTGCCAGTGAAAGTACTTTTGCTGATAAACAGCTTTTATGTGTTTTGTGTTTTATTTATTTTCAGCACAATTCATTGTAGAGGTTAAGCCTCTCTCAGATTTGCAATCAAACCATTGTATTAATATGAAAAACTTCTATAAACAGCTCAGACAATGTAATGTCCTATATTCAAGTACTTCACATGCACAAAGCACATCAAAACCATATTTTGCCTCTAGTACTAATTATGTGCAAATTTTTATTTTATATATTTGCATACATAGTGCTATATGAACACTATAGAAATATATTATTTAAGGGACTCATTTTGCAAAAATCCATTATCTTTACTAGATGTGGACATACTGCTTTCTTTTATTAATATTTTTTATTTAAATTTAAAATTAAGTTTTGAAGAAGCAGTTCTAGTGTTGGGATAACAATTTAGTGTTTAAAAGGAAATGATGACATGGCATGACGCAAAAAATCTGTTCATGTTCAGAAAGTACATATGCATGGATGCATATGAATGGCTACAGTGTTTTAAAGCTTTTTTCAAAGGTAACCATATGAACTCAAATTCCAGTAATTTTACTTCTTGTGCAGCACCTTATAGCACGTGATAGCTAAATTTTATTTTATAAAGTTACTCTAATTGGCTACAATAATAATCTGCTATTTTAATTAAAAGAATGCAGGATGTAATGCCAGACTGACAACATGTAGTCATATAGCAGTCTTATCATGTTGCTGCTTTATTCCAAGCTGCATCCCAAAAACAAGTAATTCTAGATGGAAACAAGTCCATTTAAAAAAGTCAATAAAGAAATACAGGAATATTGCTGGATTTGGAATAATAATAGACTATATATGTCTAGGAAATGTATGCATTTCTGATTTAAATAAGATTTTGGAGGTAACAGTCATTTTACTAATACTTAAAAAAATTAATATGGGAACAATTGTTTGCTTGGTGTAAATAGAAATGATGTTTACCACAAGTTCCTGTAAATGTTTTGACAATGATTTATAAGTATGTCTAATAAAAATGTTATATTTTTTCCATTCTAGAAGACAGCTAAATATTTTATAAATATAACTCAAAGTAATGTATTGGTTTATTTTGAATACCTTCTTTTTTTTTTCTGGATTTTTTTTTTTTTCACTTAATAAAAATGCCTCCTCTCCTAAGAATACTTTAAATTAAAGCAGGTAGTTTATTTTTGTTGTTGTTGCTGAAGTGGGTTGTTCTTCTTTCTCCCCTAATACTAATTTGGTGACTTAAGCAGCTCTTGAACATTTGCAGTATATGTTATTAAGGATTAAGCATTAAATTTATTTGTATAGGTAAAGAACCTGGTATTGCACAGGTCAAGTGGTTTCAGCATGAACAATAAAGCAATATATTTAAAGAGGTGTTAGTGTCTCCTTTCTGAATCCCTTTTTTATTTCAAAGTGCAAATATGGTTATAAATCACATAACCCAATGCATACAAATGATCTGAATTACAAAACAGACTGGAATATCTACATCTTCTATTTAACCTGTGGAGATGACTCATATAATTGAATGGGAATATGGATACTATACTTATGTATAAACTTTGACTAACTTGCTTTAAAGATAAGTGCTTCATGGAGGAATGAAGAATGTGTCTGAGATACCAGCAGGATTAGCTTTCTGTATGGCAACTAATCCACTAAACGTCTCTCCCAAATTTCTCACCTGATTTACTCAGAATCGACTATTCAAAAGGATATACCACCTCTGCACTTCTCTATCAAATTGCCCTTTTTTGTTTAAGAGAGAGAAAGGGCTTCTCTGTTTAAGTATAATAAGAAGTTTAATTAGGAAAAAGTACCTATTTTAGAAAGGTTATGATCAGCACAGCTTTTTTAAGCAGCCATTTTCCTTTGTGCATAGCTTGTGCCCACCTCTGTCCAGAGAAACATCTCTTTAAAAAATGTCTTCAAACATTAACACCCCAAGCCAGAGGATGTAACCAGAAGGTTACCCTGTTCCAAAAACTCCACTGCCAAGAGTGTGCACCATTTGGATGATCTCTGGACAAATGCAAATCTCCCATGGGAAAAACAAGCAACCTTTTTTTGTAGGCAGTGGGAGGTGAGGTCTGGAGGGCAATCTGTGGTGGTGACCACTTTTTTGAAATATATGTTTTCTACATGCAAGATTAAAAACAAAAGTGTATCCCCATTTCATCCATAATATGTTTTTTAAATGCATTCAAACTGTGATTTTTGATACATGATATGTGATACTTCTTACATGAAAATCAGACAGAAACCCAGACATTTTGATGCCAGCTGCTGCACAGAAGACAGCTATTCATCTTTGGAAACTTATACTTTCCCACTGAAATACAGGTCCAGTTGCAGGAAAGATTGCGAGCACTTGACTCTTTGGCAAAATAAATGGGCTATAATATTTAAGCATTCATCAGATATAAAAGAGTTGTGTATCGAGTACTCAGCTTGACTCTGGTACTAATGGATCACCTCTTCCTACTTCTGGCTCTTGCTTCCCTTGCCTCCTGGAGAGCAGCAAAAGTCCTGGGGAGTAATAGCCTGGAGATGCTCAACACTGCAAGCCTCCTGTTTGTCTGTGTCAAATAAACAGCGCCCTGTCATGTTTAAAATATTTTATATCTTGTTGGCCTGAGATGGTGTGGCATTGTGGGACTGAAAAATACCTGCAGTAGCCTTGTGGAGCCCTGCTAGAGATGCTCCTTGGCCATGAAGCCCCTGCTGCCTTTTGTGGCCAGTGAGAGCAACTGGAGGATGCTGTCACCTTGTGAGCATCAAGGTGGGGGTCCCCAGGGCAGCAGGAGGGGTGCTAGGGACCCTGCAGCACTGAGCACATGGCTCAGGGGCTGCCTCCACCTCTTTCAGCCTTGTGTCTCCTCCTGATATTACCTGCAGGTCCTGCTGTGCCCAAACTGGAAACAACCAGCTCTCACACCCTGTCTGCCTTGTAATGAGTTTTTTAATAGAACAACAAAAAGTAAAAGCCTTTTCTCTGTGAAATGGTAGGGGGAAAAAAGAGGAGTGGGCTTGAGCTTCACAGGAAAAAGGTACAATAAGAAATCTGTTCTGCATCCAAAATTCTCCCATATTAGGCCCAAACAAGTTGATATTACAAGTGTATGCCACAAAAGCAATCAAACAGCAGGGAAGGAAACACACTCGAGGCTGTTTCCATAACATATCTTGCATTAACTTCATAGCCTTTTCATAGGGAAGAAAATTAGGAGGCCAGGTAGTGTCCTGGGTGTGACTTTGCTGAGGCATGAACACTTGCAATCTGTATGTAGATGTGCCTTTAGGCTCAAGTGTGTGTGTGTGTGTGTGTGTGTGTGTGAGGGAGAGTCAGGTCAGGTTCTTGTTTATGACTTGTGAGAGACAGAAACAAGTGTATTTACTTGCAAGCCTGTAAAGGACATCAGTGGAAACAGGATTAGGCCTGTAATATTATTCCTTGGCCAAGATCTACTCTAGAGGAGGTCACTTAGGTGAAAAGTATGTGAAATTGTTATGACAGTTTTTTAGTGTAAATTTGATGAAAGAGATATGGTGCAAATAAAATGGTACAAGAGGCTCCCAAGCTGACTCAAAGTCCTTTAGTAGCAACATGAGACCCTCTCGAACACTGAAGACCAAACGATTTAAAATTATTCTTAGAAAGGAACATGTTTTTTATTTTGACAAGAATTTTGTGAGCTTTTGAAGGAAGTCCCTATAATACAGGTCTACTATTTAAATCTTGAAATGTCATACCTATTCAGAATCTGGTAGGACTTACCCATGTTCTGCAACAAAAGAAAAGATCAGTTCCGATGTCTGAAAAATTATTTTCTGCTCATAAACTTTAATAAACTGACTTCTGTTTACTAAGATAGAGAACAAAAGGATATGCTGGGGAGAGTGGAGGTCATGAAGCACTCCTAAAATTGCCTTGAGATGTACTAGTAATGCCACTCCCTCCATGCCCCACTTTCTGGATGCTGATCTTGGTATAATTTTCTAAGAGAACTTAATTTCAGAGGTAAGTGCTCTGCCCCCTTGCTGAGAGTCACATCCAGCTGCAACTCCAAATCCAAAATGCAGGCATTTTAAGTTGATAAATATTTATGAAAATCTCACAAATCTGAATTTTTTCAGAAGAAAAATTCTGCTGTGTCAGGTGTTCTGACCTGCATATAAACATTTGTTTCTGTGTTTTAATACACTGAAATCATCAATAAATACAATAAATACAAGCTTATGTAGAGGTTCAATGCAGAGGTATTGCTGTAGGTTTTCTTTTCAAGTCACAGAACATTGACATTCTTTACTATGAAAGCCTCACACAATATTCTTTAAAGTATAGTATATCCATGCTTTAAAAACAACATTTAAAAATGAAAGATTTTGCCTATTTTGTTCAAATGAATATGCCCTCACTTATGCTTCTCAGTTGTCCCAATTTATTTTAATATAAAAAAATCTAATCTCTGCTTGTAAAGCAGATTATGCATGTATTAAATTCTTTAAAATTAGAATATACTTAATTCCACATTAGTTCCAGGCATGCAAAGCAGGAGAAAGAATTATACACCTAGACAACAAGAATGGTTTTTAAGCTTAAGTTTCTACTTTGCTCCAATTCTCATTAGGTAAAATAAAATTATGTACAATCTACCATTTAATGAAATGCACTGAAGAATTATTTTTTTGCCAAATAAATCACAAAAGGAAAGATTTAAAACAGACAATATTTTTAATTGAGGGAAAAGCAAGGCCAATGCTTTGTTTCAGCTGACTATAAAATTTGTACATCCTGCTCCTTTTCTCTCCCTCATCCTCTCTTGCCTCCAGTCGGTAAGGTAAATTCCATTTTGCACCTCTAAGCATGCATTCTGGTTATGGTCTCAGAATAATGCTGCTGACTTCCCTCAGTGCAGGAAGAGGTCAGAGCTCATTTGGACTGGGGCCTAAAACATAGGAGAGCTGTAGGCCCTTTTGTCCTCAAGGTCCATGACTACAAGTTCATTTATGGCAGCTTGCCAACAGCCGCTGTGCTGCGAGGTTGCTGCTCCCTCTTTCCTGCCATGCCATCAGAGGACTACAGCCTCCACAGATGCAAGTGTGTCATCTCCCACAGGCATTGTTTTTCCTATTAAATCCTCCACAAATCTTGTTTTCTCAGGACCAGGGATATAGCAGGTTTGCTTCCCTCAGTTATTATTCTTGCTATCAGAAGACAACAACAGTTTGTGATTACTAACTGCTGTGGGGATGGGTGAATAAACTCTTAAATCATAAATACAAAACAAACAAAAAATAAAAAAGAAGGCAAATGCAATGGAACTGTCATTCGTTCATCAGAAAGGGGATCAATTGCTGTAACAGCTCTCAGGCTGTGGAAGAGATTATGGACAAGGCTCAGCTGACCAAATTAAAAGGAAGGAGGAAGCAGAGCGTCATATAGAAAAAAAGAATAAACTCAGGCATACAGCACAGGCACTCCACCTGTGCTGCCCATCCAATACGTGAAACAGTGGTTGGATGAAGTGCTGCACCTTGAGTAAATGTCAGTGGATGCAGCAATTTTATCTCACGTAAATGTTTAAAGGAATTTACTGCTGAGTGCACTGAGGTTTACACTTTGCCTGGAGAAGCATAGAAAGGAGATGGCAACTGCTCTTCTATTTTACCATGAAGAGTTCTTGATGTATTAGAAGAGATTTGGCTTCAGAGAGCGCAGCCTTGCCCTTGAGGCAAAGCTTCTCCTGACCCCTGTGGAGACATGATTTGATCCACTCACTAAGGTCTGTTTTATGGGATAACACTGGGAAAGTTCTTTCCATTACCCTTGCTGGAGTGGTGAGGTTGTGGCCTTTTCTTTATAATTGATGCAGTGCCAGCATTTTAAAGGACAAGCTAGAGGATAGGATATAGTAAACAGACAACCCATCCTGAAGGGAAAACAGAAAGCTTTCTTGAGTGTTTGTTATGTTATCCCTTATTTGAAATTCTGTTTACGTTGCTAAAATTTGCATATATTCTTTTTAATGAATACAACTCAGCTGAGAGACAGTGAAAGATGCAGAATGTGATGCTTGTTAATATCAGTTCATTAAATTAAGCCAGACCTGATTTGCAAAAAAATCCTATGTTCTTGAATTTCACAGACGGCCTGTGAAATTATTTTCTCCAGACTCCTCAACTACTGGATTGTGTCTATCTATTTAGATGAAGTACTTGGGCAGCCTTCACTGTCAGGGTGTTTAGGTATCTCATGGTCTGCTAATAGATTTAGTTGCACAATGTCTTATTCATCAGTTTTCTGTCAGCTGCCTCAGACCTCTCTGCCTTCGGCAGGGTTCAGCATGGTGTTTTTAAAGCTGTCTTTTTCTGTTGCTAAGGCAGGAACTCTGTGCCCACTCCCAAGCTTCTGCCCTGCATCAGCTACAAGTGCCTGCTCTTCTAAAAACATCATTTACAAAACTCCACGGTGAACGCCATGGGAAAAAATATAGAAGGTGAGCATCTTATGTCTGCATATTGTCTTTTATGCCAAAGCCTACACTTATACATTCCCATAAGACTTGGTCCCCTGAGTCATGTTCTTCAACAGGCACTGAGAGGAAGCCAGGACTAAGCTGCCAGGGCTGCTCAGAGGGACATCTCTAGTCACCTCAGAGCATCATTCATACTCCACCTGAACAAAGCGCTAAACCTTAACTTTGGCATAAGAAACAGTGGTAAAAAATGGGACATTTTTTAATAACTCACTTCCTTTATAACCTTTCCCTAGATGAAACATATCTGTCTACCTTTAAATAAGTTGGCATCCTGGGATCTTCCATATTTTAATGGAGGATGTTTGTTGAACTGAGACAGGAATAGAAACACAACATTCACTTGTGCATGTTCAATCAAGTTTTGCTTTGGTGTTTTAAATTCCTTTGATTCTTACGTCTGATTAAGCCTATGGATCAAACCATCTAGTACAAAAAGAGTTCTCCAGCTAGAACTTTATGCCCTATGTAACCCAATTAATTAATCATGTTCTCCACCATGTAGAGTTAGAACTGGGTTTCCTGCCCTGCTACTCAAAGCCCTCTTTCCACGACCATCATCTCTCTTGATGGGCACATTCTGCAGTAACAGCCAATCAAGTGCAAGAGATTCATGATTGCCAGCAATAAAACTTAAACAGAAACTGAGCTTTAAGGATAGGGATTTTCCTGCATTTTGGACAAGACTGGCCAAAAATCTCACCTTGTTCAAAAATTGTCTTTGAGTGTTCCCAAAACATTCATCACAAGACACCCAGTGACAGTTCCCTCTCAGCAGACAGGAGATAAATGTGTACCATGATCCTCACAGATTCTCTGCCAGTTCAGGATATTTTATGAACATGAACTTTCTAAAAAAGTTCCCCAAGATGTGGAAATTGATGCCTATCCTAAAATAATCACTATTTTCAATCATAGCATTTCTAACAGATATTTTATAATGAAAGACAAACAAAACCAATTTTCTCAAGTGGCAATTATAATAATTATTTCTTTCATCACAATTTATGAAAACTTCACCTAGAAATTAATCAGTCACCTGAAATAAACATGCACAAACTCCTGGCTCCCTAATTCACTTCCTAAAATTAAACATCTGCACTCCACCCTACCCATCCTGAAGAAACTGAAGGTGAGAGTCTCCCTTCTTTTATTAATGTTTTCAATAAACCAAATTGGATGTATAAACATTAGAAACATTCTATTCTGCAAGCTGAGGATATCCAGTTTTATATCTTAGTATCACCAAAGGCCAGTTCTGCCTTTGGATGGTACCGCTCTATGTGCCCATCCCTAAAGTGAAAAACAAAATAATGCTGAGGTATAAGACAGAAAAACAAATTCAGTCATTCTTTAGGAAAAATAGTTTCAAACAGCCATATGCCTTTCTAATTATCAGCCAAAATAAGGAATAATGCTGGATTCCATTAGTGCAAACTGTTTTCCAACTTGCATTCCATGTATAAAAAACAAACCAAAACAAAAACCCTTCTGATAGCAGAAATAGCTCTTTGCTCTCATTCCTGCTACAAAATCATGACAAACTCAGTAAGATGGTACAGTATGGCAAGATGAGGATCTACAAATTAGTCTTTATATCAGCTATTTTTTCTAATTTATATGCATTTCTTTGTGTGCTTTCATATTTCATATGGTACCAGAAAAACACCTATACATAGCCATAAATTCTCTCTTAACACAAATTCTAGAATGGCACTGGGAAATCCAGGCTTTTGCTGAGTCAACTGCTGTAGTAACATCCCAGGACAACATTGCAATTTAATTCTAGTTATTTTTTAAACCTTATTACCCCACAAATTTAGGTAACATCAATGAATTATAAACATCATGGGAAAAATAAGATAATAAAAAACATTCCCACTGTGAACAGTAACAGAGGAAGCAAAAATGGACTTCTACAAAAGCAAAATGGAAATGTCTCAATGCTGTTCTGTAGTACAGTCACTTTTTTTAAGAAGAGAAAATCTTGGTAGAATATCTTTGCTTAGATCTGGGCCAGCAAGGTACACATTAACCTGATGAATGTTCTGCTGAATTCAATGGGCTATTCAAATGCACACTGCCAGTTACCTCAGATGTGTTTGCAAACCAAAGCCACATGAAGTGGCAGGTGGTGTAGGTAGCATTCTTAAAATTGTCTAGGTGATTTACAGCCTCATAGCCCTTTGACAATGCCAAATCCTCAGACTGTCAAAATATTCAGTGATCCCCTGAAGCCCTCAGCCCCAAAGTAGGAGCTTCTGTTCCCATTTAGAGCTGAAGGGAAATTAAACCCATTGGGGAAAGCAGTGCAGTAAGAGCTCACTTGGGGTGGCAAGACCTAGAAGTCTCTGCTGGAGGGGATCTTGGACACCTACCTCTACTCAAATGGATAATTCCTCTTACTCCATAGGGTAAGCAGGGTCTGTAAAAAAAAACAAATATGGGTTTTGAGCAGCAGTTTTGTGGACGTACACTAAATTACAGGCTTAGGCACCTTTTTGGAGATCAGTACCAATTCCCTTATGTTAATTATACTAAAAAAAATCTGAATTTATTTTGCTGTGATTCTTCCTCTGACTTCAGGGAAAAAAACCTATCATTTGATGCATTATATTTAAATATCCTTTGCATGAGATGAATATAAAATGAATAAAATAACCCAACTCTGAACTCAGACTTGTTGTCATGCTGTGTGACATACACCTTTGCTACCTTCACTCTCATAAGAAATGTAAGAGACTTCTATTTTTATTTCTGCTATTTTAACTCTGTTAATAGAGTTGTTAAAGCAACTGCATGGAACTGGACCTTTCAACACATTGAGGAATAAGTCAGATGAATTAAGATGTTGGGTTGTTCTTTGTCTCTTAAACAAGAGAGGTTAACACTGAATTCCTTGTAACTTAAATACAAACATGGGTACTGATGAGCATCACCCATGTAAGGATAAGAGTCTGTTCTTGATGCAAGAGGTAGTGCAAAATATCTTTTGTCACTTGCATTGGAAAGTATTGACCTAGTAGCTTGATGGGAAACATGATAAAAGACAATCCACAATCACCTTAGGATCTTAGAAGTAGAATTTCTATACACACACACACATTTTTAACTAGTCTGCAAAAGGACTGAACTCTAGGTAATCCCTGAGGACCACTGCATGGTTCCTTGATTCAAACTAGCTAGCAGCATTTAGGAACTATCTGTCTTCTACCTTTCCTTGCTGAAGTAGACACATATAAATGAGAATAATAATAACATATAAAAACCTTTCTATTATTTTAAATACCAGGATAAATGCCACCCTCACCTCCTGGCCAATGTTATGTTTTCAACAGCATTTCTTATTATTTCATTACTGACTAATTCTGGTCTTACACATTTATATAGTGTCAAAGTGCCAAATGTTTGTATAGTGCTGGACTTCTTACAGTATACATTTCTATCCACAATGGAACAAAGTGAATTATTGTACTCAGCATGTACATTCACTTCCAGTGAGTGCTCCTCCATTCCTTTTACTCAGTCACAACCAGGCTGCTTACCCAATACCCTTTGCTGTGGCGCTGGAGCACCCTCCTCAAGTTAGAATGATGCCAATCCTACCTGTCTCATCACCTTTCCTCTTCTGCTAGGTGCTGCAAGTGAGCCCTCATTGGGTATGCAATGTGCATCACCTATTTTAATACACTGTGTATCACTTCAGTATTTATTACTTTTTAAATGTATGTAGATGGAAAGATAAACAATAAAAGAGGCTGACTCCTGTCAAGTGAGAACGATGAGTGCTACTTGATGAAAGAGGGATGAGGAGATGAGTGATGAACAGGAAACCTTCAGCCAACTTTCTAGTACTAATAGCTTACTTTCCCCTTGAACTCACACATTTTATAAGGGTGGCTTGAGAATATAGGTCCCCTCATTTCATGTTAAGAAACTGATGTGCAGAGAGAGAAGGAACTTTTACCAAAGCCCATTCAGTACTCTGGCTGTCATTAAAGGCTGAGAAGCCACTATGAGAAGACATTAAGGATAGATAAAATATTAACCAGTACTACCTTAGACAGAGAAATATACTTAATTTGTCTATGCTGGTTTTGGCTGGGGTAGAGTTTATTTTCTTCACAGCAGCCAGTATGGGGCTTTTTGTACTTGTATTGAAGACAGTTTTGGGAACTCAGGACTAATTTAGTTATTGCTGAGCTATGCTTATGTAGCATCAAGGCCTTCTCTTCTCATCACCCCCCATCAGCAAGATTGGTGTTCACAGATATTCCAACTGTGGTTTTGGATACATATTCCTAAGGCAGACATATTCCTCTCCACAGCTCCCAGGTATGACCCATTGACTGGTCCTGGCTGGTATAAAGGACCATAGTCAGAAATATGACATGGTGTCTTTGTTAGTCCTTGTTTCTGTGTTTCTTGCCACGGAAAGACAGTAAGATGACCTGTTCATTCCTGGATCTTGCTCTAACACCTGTTTGGACTCACAAATTATAAATTACTCTGAGGATCTGCATTTTAAATACACCACAAGTGAACATGAGGGACTTTAATAGAGCACAGTTGTGTCTTTACTCACTGCTTCACAAACTGTTTCCTAGCCTGAACTAACAAGAAGCCATGGGCTCCAGACACATCTTTGTCCTTGTGTCTTCTTCTCCACACAAGTTGTCCCCATGTGAAGCTGCCTTCCTCTGGGCTGCTGGGGCAGAAAAAGTGGAGGTACAAAGTGCAGCAAAAATGTACCATGGAGGTTGGGCCCCACAGGCAATGACTCATTTGACACATTTTGAAGGCCCTTGAGATGCTGAATATAAATCTGTATCTCCAAAGGTGTGGTTCCTATAAGAAGGTCTACAGCAGTATTAAGTCCCCTTGGCAAAATGCATCTAAAACAATCAACAAAAACTTCTTAAAATAAGAAAGATTGAGACAGCTATCCTCCTGAGAGTTTTCTTTATGGGCAATTTTTGTGAGGTTTTCCTGTTTTATTAATCCTCACCTTTTGTTACTGTATACTACAAAAAGCTGGAGAACTAAAGAAAGAAGTAAATATCTGCAAATTTTATCTCGTGGCTTAGATTAATTTCTCACAGCCCAGCTATTTCATTTCAGCAGACTCAATTCAGTTCTGACAAAAATATGGATAATTTTTATTAAGAGAGCTTTTATTCCTTACAACAGTTGACTCTTAAATTCCTTCTTTGTAACAATAATATGGAATATTTTGCTGGTTTGTACATCTGAGAGTTATCTTTCCATATAAAAAAAACATTTGCCTGTTTGTATGTATAAGTGTGCATGTATGTACATAAATTAGAAAGCTGCAGCTCTAGATAACAGCTTTATGTGGATTTGGATTACTAGATCTAAATCTTTACAAATAAATATCATGTGGGCATTGTCATATTAAATAATGCATTCTGGAAACAGTGCTAAAATGAATAGTATATAAAGACAAATATGTCAAGTTACAGTTTAAAAATAAAGTCATTACTTTCTATCATTAGACATGGTTACTTTGTATCTCAAAGCAGTATGTCACACTTGTATTTTCAAAACTGGCTTTATTCTAATCATAGGGTTATTAGGAAAAAGGAAGTAAAAGTGTATGATTACTACCCAGAGGTTTTACCCACACCTGCATTTGTACATCAAAATGGGTTCTATTTTTCAAACAAGTCTCTCTAAAGCAATTCTGAAGTCCAAATTTAATAGAAATGAAAGGAAGCATTTTATTTTCAGCCTTGAATAACTGTGTCTTTAAACAATACTAAAATTTTTTACTAAGCAAGATACATATCTAATTATTTAAAAAACACAAACTATCCTGTGGCCACAAAAGGAATGCATTTTCCCATGGCACATTGGAATAAAAATTTTTTTAATTAATTTATAATCAGTATAACATTCCTGTCTAAAAAGAGTTGGCAGATTTTTGTTTATAGTTTCAACAAAGAGCGCATGTTGTTTTCATCAAAGGCTCCTCAACACGTAGAACCAGACAGTACAGCAGATGCTACTGAGGCTTCATATTGAATTTATATTTTGAAATAAAAGATGAACTTTGGTTACACATTCTTTTGTGTCAGAAATCACCCCTAAGCTCTTCCTCTGAGCCTCCCCTTCCCAGCCCTGCTAGTGAGGGAGCGGTGCTCACTGTGGGCCTGTCCCAGTTAGCACTTGCTACTTGATATGCATATGAGTCACCACCACCTAAAGCATTTTAATATTTATTTATTATTTTATCTCTTTTAATATTAGGAACTGGTACTACAGGCCATTTAAAAGAAAGAATTATCCTTCGATCTGTCCTATGAAAAGAGAAAGAATAATAAAAATTGTGCAGTTCTGTGTATTTCATCACAGACTTTAGGAAGACTGACATAAATACTGGAAAGCGTTCATTCATTGGGAACTTTTTAGACTAAAATACTGTTATTTTCCCTTTGCCATCCATCCAAAGAACACTGGGAAAAGTGTAGAAGTAACATATGGTCAGACATTTTCCAAGTACAAACTAAATGCTCTGCTATATCACCTCAAGACTTACTTTGGACAGTGGTAAATATTACAATTTGGCCTAAAGGGAAGAAAAGGGATAGTAGAGATGATCAGTGTGAAAGAGCAAGGCTGAAGTTAATTACATCTTGTTTGATTTGCAGATCTCATTGAGATTTCCTCTTTTACTTCTTGCAAGTCAAAACTTATTATGCACTGTGCTGTGAGTTGGTGAAGGCTTGGATCACAGCACAGCTGGCAGTCAGGTAGCCAATGCTGTCACAATTAGCCAGCTACTATAAGCACTGTGTGATTCCAGGGTGGAGCTGGGTCCTGTGCAGGGATCTTTCCAAAATCACCACTTTCCTCCTTTTATTCTCCCCAGGCACAGGACTTACACAATATTTGTGGCTGCACTTGTCTTTACTTCTACCTGCTGTATTTACAGCCTCAAAGAGTAGGAGATGTTGCTTCCTCTTTCTCTCTGCTCAGAATTCCCCCCACAGCTGTGTTTTCTGAAAACTGTCTCTCATCTTCCTGCCTAGCTTTGAGTTCTCCTCTCTTAGATCAGTAAGAATCCCTTTGATTCAATAATGGTTTCAGAATAGATTCATAGGCATTAGACAATGGCTCTAGAAGGTGGTCATCTGCCCAAACAGGGGACACTTCTGCCAAGAAGAGACAACATCCACTTAAAATGTAAGGGAATTAAGCATCCAATTAGACAGCACCTGTCTCTCTCTTTCCCTCTGTTTCTCTCCCTTTTGGTCCAAAATAGAGACCTGAAGAGTATATTGTACTGATTGAGGAGAAACAGAAAGCACATCTCACCCTCTCTCTCCTCAAGCAGAAGGATTCAAGCAGAAGTTCTGCTGTTGCTCCCTAAAAGTACTTACTCGAACAGAAGTATGGCCCTGGCTGGGTTGCCTGTTTTCTGAAGAGTTAGAATGTGTGCACTGTGCTGTGTAAGCATTTTGCTGAATGGATAGACCAAGATACAGAAAATGTTCAGGAACTTGCCCAAGGCCATATGGCAATTCAATAACAATGCTGTGAATTAAAAACAAGGCTGGAGTATTTCAAAGAGAAATATTTTCTCACAAGCAAAGAAGGCTTTTATCAACAGTCCTGGGAAAACTGGAAAATTGTGAGCTCTTCAAGTGCTTCATTTTTGCAAAGTTGTTCCTGAGCAATGCTCAACTTTTAAAAAATGTCTTGTTCCAAAACTGGAAAGTATTAGCTAAAAGTGGAAACATACTGATAATTTGTTCAGATATTGTGGATGAAAAAGAGACATCTCCAATGATTCTCAGTCAATTACTGAATACAGCACAACCTGAAAATCTTGATGTTTTTATGGAAATACATTTTTATGTGTTATGTTGATTTTTTGTTGTTGTTTTTTCTCAAGAGCACGTCCCAGAAACACAAAGGCCACCTTCTGGCTTGACCAAGAAGAGGACACGGGAGTGCATTTCCGCTGGATGCACATGTGGCCTCAGCAGAGGTAGCTGGAATTTGTCTTGTCCCACCTTCTTCTGCCACAGTCTCAGCTTCTACTTTCTATCCCACACATGAAGCTCAAACATTTGCCACCTTTCTGAGCCATTTTTCATGAATCATAATTGTAATGGCTACTTCTCCAACAAAACATTTGGGAAAGGGCTCTACCTGTTTTCAGTGTGTCTAGACAAGGATGAGCTCCCACAGCCACAGCAGCTGGCAGCTGCCAGGGCTGTGTGTGTGGTGCTGAAAGGGAAAACGTAGCAGTGTCTCCTGCCATTTTGGGGCACCTCAGGAGACCCATCACCTTATGAGGCTGACAATTTCCCACAGCCATGAGGGGTTGTTCTAGACAGATGTTTGACAGGCAAAGTCACAGCTGTAGAGGTGTGAGGTTTTAGGAAAAACCTCCATCTCTGGCCCACTCCAGTATGGGTCAGATGTGATTTCCTTCCAACATGAGGTCTGTCTCCCTAGTAAAACTAATGAGAACACTCTGTGGCTGGACCAGTGGTGATAGTTTGTCTTTCCACTAACATAACATGTAAATGAAGCCAGAGTCTTCATCTGTCTTGAGTTTCTTATATTCACAAAAAGCTCTGGCTAAAGAATCTTACCAATTCAAAAGAAACTTTTTTTTTTCTCTTTTTTTTAAAGGTAGCAAAACTTCTAAAGTTGCAGCACATTTAGTTCCATTTCAAATTAGGATTTTCAGACAGTGTTCCTAATCAACCTATAGCTGGCTCTAAGAGACTTAAACCATTTAAAATATGAAGCAGAGATGCATTCCTTGCATTTGAAAATAAATTACTGAAAAAGTTTTATAGCAAATACAGTTCAGTTCAACACTATGGTTTAATGAAGACGTAGCAAAAGAAATAAATTACACATTCTGTGGTTGATTTAGTAAACATATATTTGCAAAGGTAGTCTCATCACTGACACACAGACACCTTTGCATTGCTGTGAGACTGAGACAATTATAATTGGCCATCCTTTTTCTTTTCAGCATGGGTTTTACTGAGCATGGCCATGCTCTAGTGTCACTCACAGGGACTGTGTCAGTGCCCTTGCAGAGGTGCTCTGACAGCCAGTCAGAAATGTCACACCTCCATCCTGGGTTGATGCTCTCTGTCCATGTCATCTGCACTCGTTACATTGAGCGGGCTGTGATGCCCAGAGCTGCTCAGGTTATGATCATGTAAAGAGGAGACCATTCTGCCTATTTTCCTGACACATCTGCTCAGTTCTCAAATCTCATACTGACAGTTTCTATAATCTGTGAACTCGGACAAGGTATTTTCTGACCTTCATAAAGAGTCAGACATCCAGCACCTTGGCCTTTCTGGCAGCTGCAGCCTTCTGTGGAGGGTATGTGTGGGATAAAGTAAGAAAGATTTTAGGGACAGAAATTCTGTTTAATACTGCTAAAGGCTTGTTTATAGCTGTAAGATAGGCACTTTCATTCAGAATTTATATACTGTGAGTTTAGAGTACTGGAAAAAAACCACACCTTAAGAGATAATGCAGGCACTTGGCAGATGCAAGGCATTAGCTTTTCAAGAAAGCATCTCTCTCTGTGCGAGGCATTTTGAATATGTGTATTGGACAAATGATGTGGATGGGAGGTAGAACAACAAAAGCATAGCAGAACTTCTGGTATTGACCCAACTTAGCTGCTTCTGCCTCTGTAATGATTCTTGACTACAGCTGGCATTGTGACCTTCCTTACACACACCAGTGGATACTATAATGAAACAAGTTTTCTTCAGAAATGAATATGAGATGAAAACAATGGTGAAAAATAATTGTGTGGCTTATTGACTTTGAGAGAAAGTCCTTTTTTATTCTATTCTATTCTTTTTTATTCTAGAATCTTATTGGTGCCATAAGACAAAAGAAAATCCTTAAAATCCTAATATTATAGGATTATAAAGCCTAAAAATCCTAATATTTTATTCCCAAAAAAAAGCACGTACTTCTTCACATTTATCAAACTCTGTAGACTCAGTATTTTTCCTTTAATAAAACTTCATCCCTGTACATTGTTGTTCACATTCCATAGCAAGCATGTAAATGCAGTCAAATACGTGAGTCTTTCACAATAACAAAATTGACAATCAGATATATCTGAGAGAATTTGACTCAGAGGGAGCACAACAGTGTCACTCAGAGGTATATTACAGAATATTATTTTTCAGAAAAATACTTCAAGAAAGTGAAGCAGGATCACAGTGTTCCTAGCTTTCAAGTAGGAGCTATGGGGAAAACGGAAATTGGTTTATATGAGTAAACTATAAGAATGGTGCTTCTTCAAAACTCCAGAGCCTTATGGATAAAATGTGGGTGTTTATTCTTTATGCATAAAGCATCTGTAGTAAAGGACAATTTATACAATAGGATTTGGGCAAAGTGCACTTTCCCTGGAAAGCACACATAACAACAGGAAAGCACTTCTCATAAGGGGCATACACAGGCTATAAATGTTTATTGTGTTATTGACAATTATCTGTTTAAGACTGGGATTACTCGATGAGTAGCTCAGAAAATACTGTATTACGACTTAATTGCTTCAGTATCTAATTCATTTTTAAAATACCCTGTAGATGAAGAAAAGAAAATACTAGATGCATGTTTCTGAATGAGAATTTTGCACTAGCTGCCTTCTTTTCACCAAGGGGATTCGTGTTTGTTTCAATCAAAAAAAAAAAAAATTCTATAGTCGTCCTTTCTTTTCTTCATATCTACTAAACATGTTTGAATTTTAGCTTACAAGTATAGAATTGGTTGAGAATTCACTGCTCTAATAATTGTTATTTATTAGGTGATATTTGTTAGGTCTTTTTGTACAATTGACAGCTAACTTACAGAGACTTAACAAATACTAATGGTAATGTTGTGGCAGCCCATGAGATGCCTGTGATCCCAAGACTGTCACCAAAAGAGAGACAGCAATTGTTCTAAAGCTTTCTGATAAAACAAATTTCCTTTATTTTAAAAGAAATTATCTTGTGAATGGATATTCTACAGATTTAGAAGTCTTATTAAGTAACAGGGTTTATTCACAAACCAAGGAAGAATCATTTCCTGTAACAAATTTTCCAGTGTAAAATTTAATTATCAAGTCATTGGCTTCTAGCACTTCTCTTGCTACTGTTCTGAAGACTAATAGACTTACCAGTCAGGAAGCTTTACATATATTCAGACTTTTTTCATTACACTTAATTCAAATGCACTAAATAATTTCTTGTGAAGGCCTGACCCTCTGAATATTCTAGACTAGTATAATATTATACACTTCTAGGTTTTCCACCTATCACCATGACGGAGACTATTTCTCCTGTCCCCTTTTCAATTTTTAATTTATTTCTATTAAGGTTGTGGAGGTAAAAATGAGAAATCTTTTATTCAAAGGATAGGTTGCAGAAATCAAAAACTCCCAAGCATGATCCAGCCAAGAGAGGCAGGGACCAGGTGTGTTTGTGAAATATGAAAGAAACATTCTTAAATAACATATATGGAAAGGCAGCTCTGAGGATGTGATTGAGTTAGAAGTTATTGCATTACTCTTCTTCTGCTCTCTGTATTTGCCAATATCTTCCTGATAGTGAGGTGGGACCAATGTAAGAAAAGACATTGCCTCATTCCTCTTTGAAAGGATACCCATGTTTGCAAAGTACTAAATTATAATGGATTTTTAACGTATATACATGTCTAATTAACTAGTCTATAAAGGCAATATTCTCTTCACTTTCAAATCCTTCATTAAAGTGTATTTAATGCTAATTATTTGTATTATTAGAGTGCCTATCTGCACCAATAATAAACTATGCTCTTATAGTCAGTGTAGCTACTACTTGATTTGTTTTAAATTAGGAATTTAGGAATGCTTCAGTCCACAAATCTGGAGTAACCCAGAACCAGATTCTTGGGCTGTTTGGACCTGTTGCTCTTTTTTGCCAGAAAGGTACTTCTTGAAAAAATTGGAGCCAAGTGAAATGAAACCAAATTTTCCTATTTCTATTTTATAATAGAAAAATTATTCAGCTTGAATAATTTAGAGCGGAGACAAAAATCAATAGTATGAAACAGAGAAAAAAACCTGAACATTTTATAATTCTTTCTGTTTTCTAATTCACAGTGAATCATATGAACAAGGATAATTGACAATCAAGGGTTTATTCATACCAGATTTGAAAAAGTACATCTGTTTCAGGAAAACAATTATGCATGTACTTAAATTTTAAGCACTTGAGGGGTCCAAAGTATAGCAACTTTATAAACCTCTGGTAGAAGTACCTCACACATTATAGAACATTCAGCTAAAATCCTGACCTTTAAATCCAGTATTTAGTTTATTAATCCCCATAATATAAACCAGTCAGAGATATTTTATAAATGCGACATACGTGCCTCAGAATGCGCATACTTTTTCTAAAATGTCAACCTAAGGACATCACCTTTCTTTCCAAATATTGTTTTGCCTACGTACTGACAGCAAAAATACTAAATATGTCTGCCTATTTCATCTATGCAACACGTAACAAACGACAAGGAGAAGTCAAAATTCCCGCTTTCCTGCCACCTCTGTCAATGTGTCAGCTACTCTGTGTGGTCGCTCCCCAGACGGGAACAACGTCGTGTCAGCCTCCCAAAGGATCAGCAGCAGAAGTCACTGCACCCCTGAAAGGGCTCTTTCCTGGGGTGAGGAGGAGGGGAGCAGCAAGAAGCTCTCCTGCTGCAATCCTGTGGCTTTTGGGCATGTGGGGAGAACATGGGCACCACAGGTGGAAGCGTGGCTGAGCTGGGTGCACCTGTAGTGCAGAAAACTCAAATTGCAGATATTGTGTCGATATTGGCACTCATTGCCAACTTCTCTTGTAATCTGGCTCCCAACAAGAACGTTGTGTACAAAGAGGCATGACTCTATAAAGCTCTTGCAACCTTCCTAAGTAAAAGAAGCACTCATAAAAAATACAGGCACTATCTGCTCTTCCCTAACTTTTATATCTCGAGCAGGTGGTCTTTAGATTTGTGTTTTTCCTTACAGAATTCCTGCACAAAACACAGTCATTATCAGTTCAGCAGTAAATGGAAAGGCATTCATTCAATCTTTGCTAGCATGCAAGCATCACTTAATGAAACAGTATTTCTTTGCATACAAAAGAAAATAAAAACAACAAATCAAATTTTTTTCAAAGTCTCTTTTGAGGACATGTACATGTCTGAGCCCAAATCCTAAATCTTATAATCTCTTTGGAAGGGTGACATCAGAGCTTCTAATCTTATTTGCAGTATACTTCAATATCTACAGTTCATTTAAAAACATTAAAATTCTAAATGGAAAAGTCAAGAAGAGTTGATTTTTATCATCAAACTTTTTCTGAAATAAGTCCTTACAACCTCTAAAGAACAATTAATTGATTTCCAACATTGCATAGGCTACCCAGAGAAAATCACTTGGCTTTGTTTTGGTTTGGTTTTCTTTCGTTTTTTTCAGAAATAACAAGGGAAAAAATTTACCCTCACCACTAATTACCGCCATTCTACCAACATGAGATTTCTTTCTCTCAGAATGTCCTTTAAACCACCTCAAAAATCACTCCAATGAAAATATCACCTTCTACTTATAGGGTGAGAGCAAATTAAATAAAATGCCAATAAAATTCCTTTAAAGTGCCTTTTTAATTTCATACTTAAGTTAACATAACATTGCTGATAGAGTTTGCCCATGAAGAAGTAACACTAACACTGGTAGAAACCAATGAAAATGCATACAGAATTTTCCTAAACCAGATACCTAATAATTTTTATCCATAATTATTTGTACCACAACATTTCCCATAGAATCTATTCTGGAACAATGCAAGGCAGAGAGCACTAGCTGAACAAAACAGTCCACGTGAAAGTATTGTTTTTTCCCTCTCAGATGCTATAATAAAACAGTTGATATAGAACCAGATCAGCCTGTTTATTTGGCTAACAATTATTTCTCTTTAAATTCCAAAAAGTTTAATGTCTGCCTAATCATGAGTGATAGGCCTAATCAAACTTTTGTTGTCTCCTTCTGCCAGCATCCAAAGAGTGCTTAAAAGTAAACAGAAATGATGGAAAGGGAATCCCTATGGCAGAAATTAAGAAATAAAATACAGGGATTAACCTCCAGCCTTGTGTGCCTTTATCTCTTCTCTGCCTTGCAACTAAAGGGAGACTGTTTAACCATTAAAAAAGATTAAAGGTATTAATTAGACTAAGAGATAGAAACCTATCACCCTTCTGTCAGAGCAGACCAGAAATAAACCTCCTTCCAGATAAAAAAACAAACAAAACAAAACTATATTTTTAGAGTTTAGTCGAAACAAAAGTCCTGTTGATCAGCTTTCTATATTCCTATTGTTGTGTAAAAGATTAAACAAATGAGCCTGAAATTGAATAAACATTTTGACGAATTTGTGTATGAGGGGCAGAGCCACTACTTCCTCTTTAAATCAAAGTAGCAGCACTACACACAAACAAATATAATTCTGTTGGGATTTCATAAATCTGTGTAAATAAAACAATGGAAGAAGATTAACAGACAGCCCCCAGCAGTGGAGCTCTGAATTGCCTTCTTTTTTTCTCCCCAAAATGAAGAAACTACACAGTACATTTAAATTATGTAGAAAGTATTATAAATGTCTTTTGCAGCAGAAACAGATATTATAGCAAACTGCAGCTATATGCCATGTCTAAGGACAGATTAGACATCTTTTAGAGTCAGTTGTCAGTAGAAGATTACAAAATATTATTCAAGACAGAAGACGACTGGCAGAAGAAAATATACTTTTATCCAAGAATAACCCATTTTTGAATTTTCAAAGTTGTGTGTGATTCTTTTTTAAAATCTTAAGGATAAAATAAATTGCAGCTTTCAATCAGACATCCTTATAAAAAGAATAGATGGTAATAAAATACATTCATCCCATCATATGTTAAAGGTGACCCTGTTAGAAAAATAGATTATGATGAGGTTGGAAAATTGTAATGGGCTATATTAAATAGCTCTATTTGAAATATTTTAAAGTCAGCTGCTAAACAGCAAATTGAAAAAAAATTATATTAAAGGTCACAATCAAAGAAATTCTTTGGACTGATCGTATTAGTTAGTAAAAGATAAATCATTATTTTACTGAAAAGTATATATATATATATATATATATATATATATACACATACACACACAAATATTGAATACAGGCACACAACTCACAAAATATTCATGCTAACTTCCATTTTCTTTCTGATTTAATTATTCTGCAAGTAGTGTAATGACCCTAGGGCAGAGTACACTGGATTTACACTGCTCCAAGAGGCAGAAGTTTGGCTCCCAGCTTTTAAAACCTTAATACTTCTTTACTTATTTAACAGAAAATCAGACAAAAATCTCAGAAAAATTAAACTAGAAAGAAGCAGAACACCAGAAGAACTTATTCCAATGCTTTTTAGCTGCTGAATGAATCTCAATATCTCCCATAGATGAAATATCAATAGCAGAATGGGAAGGATTTTTTCTAAATAAAATAATTTCCAAGCAAGATAAGCTGCATTCTCTGAAACCACTTCAGGATAAATTTGAAATTCTTGGGGAAAAAAATAAATAAAAAAAAAGAAGGCAAAAAGTAATATACTGGGGGTCTTTTCTTCATCTTATATAACGTGGTTCTAAAATGGGTCAAAGAAGACAAATAACTAAATATTGATGCCCATATGCAGAGCTCCAAAAGAAAAATAATTTTTCTAAAAAGAAACAAAATAAACCAAAAGCATTAGCTTTGGGATTAGTCAAACAAGCAACCCTGAAGGTGCCTCACCACCCTCATAATAAAGTATTTCTTCCTAACATCTAACTAAATCTGTCCTCCTTCAGCTTAAAACCCTTTCTGCTTGTCCTTTCAGTTGCTGCCCATGTAAAAAGTCACTTTCTCTTATTTACAAATCTCCTCTATGCACTAAAAGGCTGCATGAGGTCTCCCTGGAGCCTCCCTCCCCCAGGCTGAACAGCCCCAACTCTCTCAGCCTGTCTCCCTAGGAGAGGTGCTCTGTTCCTTCTCCCAGCCCAGCCCACTGTACAATGGGAATAAAATCTGTAACTGGTGCTAAACCCCGTGACAAAGCCTCTGTCTCCTCACTCTTGACCTTGCTGATGAAATCCAAGCTGTCTCTACCAACTCTGTGTGAGTGTACAAACTGCAGTATTCCAAAGGCACAAAAATTGGCCAAACACAAGATTGGCAGGAGACACAGCCACAAAACAGAACGCTCCTTTCCTACTAAACGCCTTGCTCCAAAGCAGAGGGATGCTTGAGATCTTCAAAGAGAAATGTACCAGAAATTTCCTTTGTTTTCTTGTTTTGGGTTAAAAGGGTATTTCTGCTGCTTTTCAAACATGCTTACTGAAAATAACCAGAACGTTTTTGAAAGGAACTTCAAGAGAAAGACAGAATAAAAGGAAAGAAATCAGCTGAAGCAAATACCCATTTGGGAAAACTTCAACCCATGTACTTAAAATCTAGCAAAACTTTCACATAGAAACATTTTTCATAATGCAGAGTATAACTAATACAAAATATCAATCATGATATGCATACCATGAAAAATATCAAACACCACACCACAGTACAATACTCCAGCATCTATGTTGAACAGCATCCAAGACAAGGAGATAACTCTAGCAGCAGCTGGGCTTTGGCTCCCTCCAGTACTCAGGGGCCAGGGCAGGTGGTATAACCATGACCCTAGACAAGGCTGCAAATGTTGAAGGCGAGCTTTAACCAACCTATCACTATGTAATAACACCAGCCAGGAACATGTGGATGTCCTCAGATCAATATTCTTCTGCCCACCAACCTGGGCAACATTCCCCATGAGTGACTGTAGGTGTTACCTCGGAAAGGAAAGGAAGTTTGCTGAAGAGCCAGAAAAGTGACTTCAACACCAGGACCATTTTTAGCAGGTACACCTGGACAGTGTAAACACATCAAGAACATGATTCAAAGAGAAAATGCACACAGAAAAAACCTGAGTGTTTTCAGTCTGCTCCAAAATCATGGGCTTTCTACAGACTTTTTTATTGGTTTAAAAAATGATCATAAAAAAAATCAGAGAAAATGCCTAACTTACTATAAAATGAACCCAAAACTTTTTAATTCATTTGAGATGTGAGAAGAAACTACAATTGTCTTCACTGATATCACAAATACCTCTTTTCTTGATGTCTCTTTGCAGTTCTTGCAATGAAAATGTGACTCAAAAAATTGTAAAAACATTCTCAAGAAACTCTCACTGAAAAATTGATGTATGGAAAACTTCTCCATCCTCCACACAAACTATGGGCCTTCTTCAGGTCCTATAATAATTTTTGGGCATTTGTTTTCTCTTCTGTGGAACAAGAAGCTTTTCAAGTCTAGGTGTTACAAAACCTACCCTCTCAATTTCACCATCTGTAAAAGGGAATGGTTGAACTCCACCGTCTTCAGAAGAATAGGAAATACTGTATATCAAGGATTAAGGCAAAAATCAAGTTTTAGCTGTTTGACTTGAAAGTCAAAACTGAGAACGGAATATTAGGTGTTATCTGTAGAAAAACTGCTGTTATGAGTTTTCTTGGCAGGGGAAATAGTACATGAAGATATGTATTAATTATTTTGCAGATTTTTTTTTTTTGTTGTTTGTAATATAGTGCTAGTTATTTTAACCTCTGTCTCAACATTCAAAATAAGAAAAACATTTTGCATGTTACTATGCAAATCTTCAGCTAGAAGAGCAAAGAAAAATTCATCTTTTTTTTTTATATTTAAGAAAGAAACAAAAAACCCAAAGGTTTTTCATGCCTTTTTAGTGGGAATTAGTTTACAAAGGCTGCAAACTTGCTGTGCCATGGTCCAAAGCAAATTAAAATGGTTGAGTTACTATGGAAAATACTCAAAACAAGATTCATGAAATGGACATTCTAAAGGAACATTGGCTCTGGCAGTGACAGTGTAATAACGTATTTCAAATTATTTAGCTGATTAAGTGCTTCAAAGAACACAAGAAAATATCAATTTTTAAGTGCTGGTTCAGCTGAGCATTTTAGATTAATGTAGCCTCCAAAGCATTTTAGATGGCTCTCCTTCCCAGACAGAGATGATGAGAGTTTGACACATGGAAAGCCTGACTCTTCCTTCACATGTACCAGCGTAACAGTGCTGATTTCAGTGCTGTTACTCCTGTGTGTTAACAGTGCACGAGAGGAGAATCAGGCTCAGCATGTGCAATAACCCACGAGCACACTTTACATTCCTGTTCGCCATCCTGTTGATGAATGAGCTGCTGCATGGCTCTTTGAGGGCCATTGACTTTTGAATCAAAATGATGATATGATTGTGCTGCTGCATTTGCATGTTCTTGCACCTTCTAAATTTAAATGAAAACAGTGCCCACCCACAAAAAAAAAAAAAAAAAGAAAAAGCAGCAGTATTTTTTCAACATGAAAACTAGAATGCATCCATTCTAATTAGACCCAATCTAATTCACGTGATTTAATCATATTGCTGTTGTCCTACTTGATAAGCTTACCTGTAGCATACAAACTACAGAACAGCACACTCAAGAGACTTCCTAAATTCTGACTATATTCTGCTAGAACTTCCTCTTTTCTCTCATCCCCTGTTTTATATCATGGGCAAATGTCCAGCTGACCAGCCCCTCAGGTGAAGGATCTGATCATTCAAACACAGCCACAGTGGGACTACAAACTCTCATTTCACTGTGCCTGCCATAGATCCTATGGGTAGGATTTGAGCTCACAGTTTCCTCTGCCAGTGGCACTTCTAAGGGTGTCTTAAACTCACGCTTCTGCTGATCTGTGCAGGACCAGGAAGAAAACAAACCCTGCATTGTGACCATTCCCAAACAACTAGAAAAAAACAAACTAAGCATAAGTAGTCTCTGCTCAGCTCTGAAAGTGTCATGCCACTGTGAGCTCTTCAAGCTGCAGACAATTGATAACAATGGGATTTAATTGTTTTTAAAAAGAATGCAGTTATCTATGATCAGCAGGTACAGTAGAGAGATTTAAATTCAAATTTATACCAATGCACCTTTGTGAAAATGTGCATCTGCCTACATGTGTGCAAGATGTCCAGTCTTAGGGAAAGAGCTTATTCTTAAACCTAATTCTAGGTCAATGAACCTTAGTTCATATGAACAATATCATTCTAACAGTAACCTGGATTTATTGCCCTAGAAATATAATATTAATAAACATCAGTGATGAATGTGATAGTGCATTCAGAACTGCTTGCTGATCACATTTAGTACCAGAGAATGTTTCAGTATGTTACGGAGGAAGGACTCTACTATCTATTAATTTAAAATGTCTTTTTTCCTTCTCCTCCCAAGATTTGGAGCATCTGAATACAAATGTTGGCACAGCCTGTCACGCACAAAATCTTGGCAGCTGACTATGCTGTGCAACAGAGATATTGAATTCAATATAAACAATATTGCAACATTTCAAAATGCTTATGTATTTTTTTATTATCTTGTCCCCTTCTGTTTACAGTCATTCTTGCACAGTCTGTCATCAATAGAAATTTAGCAGGTTTTGGGTTGGGGTTTATAACAGTACTTGCTCTACCTTATGAAATTAAAAACAAGAAGAAATAGTCTGGCACGCATGTATTAAAGACATTTATAGATTCCACCTTAAGATCTGACTTGGTACAGCTCCATAAAAACCAAATGCACATCTCAGGCCAATAGGCCATCTCATTTTCAATTATCACGAAGCCAGATTAAGTGCTCTGTCAGCTTTTTCAGCCCCACAGTTTCAACAAAGCCTCTCCCTATCAAGGAAAACTGCTGCAGTCATTGCCCTAACCCTAGGCCATTTACTGTTATATTCTTTAATTTAAAAAATAAATAGAAGTTCTCCATGCAAACATTTGCCAAATGGGATAAGACTGCCTTCAAAAACAGCTTTCTATAGGGAGGCTTCTGAAGTAACTGAAATCGGGTTTAGGCTGTATGTTTTTTCACCTACTAACTTGAGAGTCCCATGTACATTCTAGAGGCACTGAAAGAAGAGACAATTATGTTAGTCTAATCTAATGTTCTGTCAGTTTTTTTGTTTTCAATTACCAAATATTATTCCCCTACTTTGTTTTTAAATATAAAATGAAATCAACTGTATCTGTGAGGTTTCTTCCAAAGATCACTGTGTCCAGTTGATAAAACACAATGTCACAAACAGGTTATATATTACTTTATATGCCATTACTTTTTATGCATTGGCTTCTTGAACATCTTATAAGGAGTCTTTTAACCTCCATGAGAGGTTATAGGTCCCTATATCTGTATAATGGTAATAATGATACCAATCTTCTTTCTTAAATTCTTTGATGAATATATTATGTAAAAGTAAGAATTAGCAGGATTAATAGTCTTTAAGGGCCAGAACTGCCTAGTCTGCTCTTGTGTATATAGTAGGTCATGTGATATCATGGCAGTTTTATTTGTGCTGAGACCAAGACCCTATGTTAGACTTTGAAGGACACGGAATTTAGCATATCCTTGAAGTTTGTTCCAGAGCTTATTAACACCCTACTTCTACCCCATTATTAATCTGTATCTCATACTAATCTGAGTTCATGCTAAATCCAAGATAAATCATTAGTTCTCACCTATCTTTTTTTCTGCAAGATTAAAAGCCTCTTTTGTACCTGGCATTTTCTCCTTGCCAACCTCCTTACACAGTATGATCAAGTAATTTCTCAGTCTTTTTTCGATATTATTATTATTACTACTGCAAATGGAGTCAGACTGAAAATCTCAGCCTGAACACTGAAATCCTGTGCTTAAATACAAAATGAGAATAGCATAGGGTATCAGCAGTGCTAGCTCTCCTGTGGTGCCCTGCCAATGTTCTTTAATCTTGATCAGGAAAGACCACCTGCAAGGCTAAGCTGATAGTCTCATTCTTCCTGTCCATTCATTCCTGGGTCGCTGAGCTCAGTCTGCCAACATGGGTATCAATTAGTGCAAAAAACATCATCAGAATTTCAATTAAGCTGTGCTAGTGTCCCTGCATTTAAAGCACTGTTGTCAAAATTGTGCTAACTGAAACAAAAAAAGCTATGGTCTGTAATTAAGTCGGTCCTTTTTTAGCTTGAGATCAAGTATTTTTCTAAAAAAAAAAAGTTGAAGAAAAGATAAATTACTTTCAAAACAGTGGGGAAAAAACTGTAAGACAGTCAAAGATGTTTTTCCTCTGACTCAAACACATCTTTTATTTTTAAATGACATTTCACAGGCCATTAGTTCATAATGTGAAGTACTGCTTTTGGACATTTAGAGTAATAAAAAATCCTTCTGCAGAGAAGCCCATGTTCAGGTTACTTTTCTTCTTAAACATATTTTTAATTTGTGGGCTTAGTGTGAAATTGTTACAGAGACACCTTTGCAGTGATTTACTCTGGTTTGCTTTGAAACAGGAAAATCCTTAAGACAAGACATGTACAGAGATAAAAATGCTGGTGAAGGCCAAGGTACATACAATTGCACAGAAATATTTATGCAAAATATGGGAAAATATAATATTTTTTCCTGTCTAGATGAACCCAAATTTTTGAATCTAGAAATGAGGTGGAAGTACCCTGTTCATAGCCACAGATTCTCATGGGGATCTTCAATCACCTTGATGTTTGACGGAAAGCAGAAACACAGCTCAGCACATGCAGTCTAGAAGGTTCCTGCAAAGCACTGATGAAAGCTTTTTGACTCTGGTGGTGGAGGATCCACTGGGAGAGGTGTGGGCTGGACGTTGTACTAGCAAAGAAGGACTGGTTGGGGATGGGAAATGCAGGGACAGCTTTGGTTGCAGCACCCGTAAGATGGCAGAGTTCAGGATACTGCATAGGGCAAGCAGGGCAGGAAGTACCATTACAGCTCTGGACATCAGAAAAGCTAACTTTGGCCTCTTCAAGGACCTGCTTGGAGGAACACCACAGGTTAGGGCTCTAGAAGGCTCCAAGAAAACTTGTTAATATTCAAGAATCACTATCTCTGAGCTCAAGATCAGTGCATTCCTATGAGTAAGAGATCAAGCAAGCAAGAAGACCTGCATGGGTGAGTAAGAAACTTCTGGCAAAACTCAAATGGAAGGCAGAAGTTTGCAGAATATGGAAAATAGGATGGAGGAATGTAGGAACATTGTCAGAGTATGCAGGGATTCGACAAGGACGGCTATGGTCCAGTTGGAATTAAGTCTGTCAAGGAATGCCAAGGAGAACAAGGAGAGTTCTTTGGATACATCAGTGACAAAATGAAGACAAGGGAAATGTGGGTTCATTGCTGAATGAGGTGGGTGCCCTGATGATGAAGGATACAGAAAACATGGAGTTACTGAATTCCTTCTTTGCTTCAGAAGGCCAGCCCTCAGGAATCCCAGGTGCTGAAGGAAAGAGGGAAAGTTTTATTTCCTCCCTCTCTTGGAGGAGGATTAGGATAGAGATCATTTAGGGAAACTTGATACCCACAAATGCATGGTCTCCAATGGTGCACTAGTGCTGAGGGAGCTGGCAGATGCTGTTCTTACGCCATTCTCCATCATCTTTGAAAAGTCATGGAGAACAGAAGAGGGCTGAGGAAAGCCAGTGTCACTGCCATGTTCACAAAGGGGAAGAAGGAGGACCCAGGAAGCTAGAGGCCAGCCAGCCTCACCACCATCCCTGGAAACGTGATGGAACAGCTCCTTATGGATGCCATCTTTAAGAATGTGGAGGAAAAGAAATGGTAAAAGGCTCTAGCACCTGACTCATTCACCTCACAGACAGCCCAAACTCCCAAAATCAGAACTAATTTTGTTCTGATTACTTGACTGAACACCCAAGTACAAGTGAAATAAGTACTGCTCCTCTAAATAACTCAATACAGAATTTTTTAAAGGTTAGTAGCCTAGTTTTCAAACACATACATTGGTTTGTAGTAAAACTCTGGTCTCTTTACCCTATACCTTGACAACATGAACCTTCTTTTCCCTTTTGATAAAACTTAGTGTCAGTATTGTAGAACAAATATGTGGAAATCCACTTAGCAATTCGGTTTAATATTTTGCATTTTTGCTTTTGCTAGTTTTCCAGAACATTGGACTACTGTTGTCATATTATCACAGCATCTCAGCTACTTGTCATGAAACATCATATCCAGGAAAATAATGAGTTTCAAAATAAAGATGAAAGGAAATTTTCTTCTAAAAAGCCTTTCTGTGGATACATTCTTTACTTTGGAAAATACGAGTTTCAATGTTTCCTCTTGGAATCCCACAAAGGTAAGACATAACAAATGACAAATCTGATTATTTTCATTACAGTGTTTCAGCTAGACCTCTTGGGGAAATTTTTGGAGGCCTCTATTTTGAGAGTTTCAAGTTTCACCCACTTGTATATCAGGTTTTCAGACAGTTTCTTGCTCAAACTCTGTGTTTGCTGTGCAGGAATGTTACAGAATTCTCAACCCTTATTAAGAAAAATGTCAGATTTTAACAGACATGCAGTAAATCCAGCTTCCTGGCTATGGAACCATGCATAAAAACATTCTGTATATCCTTAAATATACACTTCTCAAAATTATTTGGAATAAAACTACATGAGAAAAATAAGATTGAAAACTTGTTAACATAGTAAATACAGTTTATAGAATGTAGATCAATAAAACAAAAACTAAGATTTGTATCCTCACAAACTTGAAATTCCTACTCCAATATAAGGCTCAGCTTTTTAAACTGGCCAAAATCCTAGCAAAGCTCAACCATTAACAAGTAAACATTTAAATTTCAAGAAACTGAAGGAAATGTTGAACCTATATTCTATTAGCATGTTCCACAAGGATCTCCCCCACGATAGTTGTCCAGTTTTATCAATGGTTTTTGCTGTTTTTCTAGTAAGGCAGTCTTAAATAAGAAGACTTTTAAGTCAGCATTGAAAAGGACACTGAAGCATTTTTGAACAAAACATGAAAAGTCATCCACTAGATCCAGGTATATACTATCTGGTAGTACATATAAGATCCAATTTTCTGCATTTCAAACTTCCTGAGAAAATTTCAGGTTTCCTAGTGAACTAAGGGCTGGAAGAGAGCTGTCAGCTATGTACTGTGGTTCAAGAATGCTGATGATTACATTTACTATCTCTATCTACTGTCCAAGCATCCAGAGAGGGTGAGAACCACAGTTGTAAACCATGGATGTAGATCACGAGAAATTTGAACTCTGATGCTACATAAAAACACATTTTTACGACATCTATGCCTTTATGGTGCTGTCTTCTCAGTCATTTAACAGGGTGAACAAAGAGAATAACCACACAACTGTCCTCTGCCAACTTTCCAGATTTCCACACAGAAAACTGCCCAGGCATTCAAGCAGCTTTAACCTCTGCCAAGATCTCTCAAGAGCTCTAGGATCTTTAGCCAACAGTTTACAAAGGACAGAGATGGAGGGGGGGCTGGAGAGGGGGGTTTGGTAGCTGAGAATTGCACTGAAGCTTACAGAAATATACCAAAGTGTATCTTTGCCCTTGCATATTTCATTTAATTCTCAGATGTGAACCTTTCTTATCATAAAACCATCTCACCTCTGTAAAGCACACATAACAGCCTGCCATCAAGTGGAACCTGCCTAATCCATTTCTTGGCCTCATTCCTCATCTTTGCTGTAGCCAGATTTCGCTGCACTATGGCCAGATATAAAGAGGCCAAGGCTCAAATTTGAAAGCCAACAGCAGGAGAACCACAGGAGGGCAGGGGATGCCCCTGATGGCACACTCAATAAAATGGAAAGATGAATCCCTATCCACCTCTAACTCCCTAAGCCATGAAGTAGATGTCTCTGGGGAAATGTGCTAAGTACAAACTGCACTCCACTCTGGAAGAAATAACTTTTACTTTCTAACAACTTCATATACATAACCAAAAAGGAGGTAGCACAAAGCTTTCAGCATAATCTGAGATAAAAATAAAAAGTCTTAACGGCATGGGGCATCACATGCATTGGAGAAACCCCCTATCAAGCTTCAGTTCAATAAACTGATGAATGGATTAGAGTGATAAAGCTGTATGGAGGTCCTTTTTTCCTCTTTGACAGGTGTTTCTGACATTCTGCATGCTAATAGCTGACAGTCAGCCTCATACTGCTTAATGAAACAGGCAGGACCCAGACTCCCAGGGCCCAGTGCCCATCAGGCTACGCCACATAATCTGTAGCTGACAGGAAGAACCTAGCAGCTATGTTCCACTATTATCATTCAAACTTCAATCCAATTGTAAAGATACACTTTACTTAGTGAAAACTTTTTCATTTTATACAACAGGAGTAAAATCTCAGTCACTGTTACCATGGGGAGAGCATATAGGCACATGGAAAAGCTTTGGAGACACATTTTGTCAAATAGTTCAGGTCAACACAGAATATGTGTATGTATGTGTATAAAGACAGTGAAACTGCAGATCTGAAAACATTTATTTAAGTGCCAGGGCCAGCAGGTGTGGAACCTACCCAGTTCCCACCTTGATAGTCACTGCAAGAGCTATGAATTTACAGGCACAAAAGCTATTTCCTACATCCGTAACATAGAGAGGTCTGGTTACTGCTACAGAAATAGCAGCAGGAGTCACAAGGTGTGACACACCCACAGCACTCTCATGACTGGGTTAGAAATGCCAAGGTTACTGCCAAAACCAGCACTTGAAATACAGCTTAAAGAGACAACAAGCCCAGTGAGAATGGGGTTTAAAGCTATCAGCAAAGAGTTTTCTCTTTCTGATTGGTGTCTGCCAATAGAAAAATATAGGTTTGATTGTCCTTGATAACTATATGCACTCAATTGTCAATTGCTTCTCTGACCAGGAACCATCAGTAAGACCTTCAGTATTTTGTCATCCTCTGAGACAAAGCAGCCTCCTGAGAAAATATACAGCACTTCAATAAATATGATATCTGCATATTGTGTCATGCTTACAACAAGGTGTGTAGAGATTTTATGTACATTATGGTCATATAACTTCCATAAAATTTGCAAGCTACCCACTTGCCTGTTGTAAACTACCTACTCAAACACCCAAAACAGATTATCAGTGTTAGTAAGTATTTTTTTTTGTTTTTGTATTTGCTGCCTGCAGGTGAACAGGCATCCCACCCCGGGATTGCCTGGCATCTCTCTTTGCAACCTTTTGCTTTCATTTGCTTACAGTGTGGTTCACTTTCACCTCAGGGGCTTACCAACTTTCCTTTGGTACCCTTAATGTCCCATGTGCTAGCAGAGGGACTTGACTTCGCACAGTAAAGTGAAAACATTGTACTTCAATAGCTTCAGAGTTTACATGAGGCATTTCCTTTTACAGTGATTGCTGGTGGATAAAGCCTAATGGTCTGTAATTAGGGCTCTCACCTGACATGAAGCACCTGAAAGAGCTACAGCTTGCCTGACCTAGCTGTCTCTGTTCCAGTAACAGCCAGTGACAAAAGGTGGCCAGTTCTCAAGGGTAATTCATCCCAGTCTAAGTCAGGAGTCTAGTGAAGGTGAGTTGAATTATCTCCAGCAGGTTCCTTTGTCTTGCACTGATTGCCTGATTAATCAACATTTAACTCCTAGAAAATTCAAAACACACACACACACATTCTATCATATTCTAAAAGTTAACAGTGGCAGATGCTATATTCATTCACTCAGGTCCTGTGCAGATGATCTTTTCTTCCATGGAAGATTCAGACAAAGAAAAGGATGAGATGATCTAACCTGCTACCATGACATTGAATGCTGAGGCTCTCCCTGCCAAACTTGAGAGCTCAGAGGCACTGGATGCCATCAGCAAGGTCTCTCTGTGACAACTCTTTATAGATTTTCAGGCAGACATCAAAGAGCTAAGAGGTTGCTATAAAAATCAATAGAATTATATTTTTAACTTTTTTATGTCTCATGACTCACTTTTCTATCTTAAGCCTTCTGGGATCCCATTTTCCAGCTTCTTTACAACCATGAAGGGAGAATTTTTTTCCTACTTAAAAGCAGAGATTTCGATGATTTCACATTGCTGCAATAGCACAAATTTCAAAGAGCATATACAGCTTCTCTGAGAAGGCTATGGGTAGGTCAGTCTAACTCCTCATTATAAACAAGTAACAGTTATCATTCTTGGGTGTTTGGCTTGTTTTGTTTTGTAAATGATCTTTATTTAGAACATGTCTTTATTTATAGCTTCCTCACAAAATCTTGAAATCTTCCCACTGACTTCCCATCTAATCCATGTGCAAGAACACTTGCTTGTTTCAACTGCTCTTTGATATTTGGTAACTCTCATCACTGTTTTACCTTGACTAAAATGATCAGCAACCTCAGAACAAATTAGATGCTAGCTATTTAGAAGGAAAAAGAGTTTTGGCTCTGCAAAACCATCCATTTTCTTTTCAACAAGAATGTCCCCATTCTCCTTCATGGCACTGATATCACTCAGATCTGACACATTCTGAACTACATGGGAAATGCTGATACTGGCTTCACACAAGTCATTAGTATTTGCACATTTTTATTAATATATTTTCAATCACTCCAAATGCCTTACACACATGAACTGTAACCACAACGGTACAATCAGCACTTCCTATAAATATAGCCTGTCTACAGAAATTAAATATTCTAAGTACTTACTTGGCTTGTAAGCTCCATAATTACAGATTAGAAACGTATATGGTCTGTTTATAAGAATTCCTTCTCAAAAGTCCTGTAGTCTCCTCACCCATTGAATTTGGGAGACTAGACACATAAAATAACAGCAGTGGTAACTTTGCTGAAACACTGAAATGATTTTATTGAAAAAAAAAATCAAGATAACCCCATTAACAAGGTTAGAAACTCCAGGAATGCCTGAAGAAGGCAGATGATTCTCAAAATCTCAATGTTTAGTCACCTTAGAAGCTGCAAAGAATGGGCATAGAGAAATAAATTTTAAAATGGTATCAAAGAAAAACCAAAGAAAAACCAAAATGGAAAACTATATAACAAATATGAAAGAACCTTTTGTTTGTAAAAAAGAGATGCTCTCTGCATAAAAATCAATGTGTGGAAAGATCAAAAAACCTCACAAAAAGGGTTTTTTTTTTTTACAATTATGAATGATCGCTCAAGGGAATTTTTATATGTCAGTTTTATACTTCCTCATGTTAAATGAAGTGAAACCACTGAGACCTCAGGCAGCTAACTGCATCACCAGGCAAGGATGGAGTTAGTAATTTCCTTTTTTATCTGGACAGTAAAAAATATTGCTGTGCCACCATAACTTATAGCTTGTGACAAGGCAAAACTTTATGACTTCTGGATTTCTAAGTGGGTCATAGGAGAAAAGAAAAAAGTCCAATGTACCAGAATCTTGGGAAAAGAAAAGAGTCAATTGTATCAGAATCTTTATTTTTTTTTTCTAGCATAATGACTTGAAGATGAAGTTTAAATTAATGGATTAGTTCATATTCTCCCATCTATCTTTCATTCTCTGTATTGATTTTGGAGTCCCATGAAAGGCAGTCTGAACCAGCTACTGTCTAAAACGGAGAGTTCAACTGGGGTAACACTTAACATTTCAAAAGCAAACTGTTCAGATTTGATAATAAATGAATAGGACAACATTTTTTTCCTGAGCCTCTACTACAGAAAAAACAATGTAACGCTCTTCATCCTGATTTCACTAAGGCCTGGAAGTCTGATGAATAGAAGCAATCATCCAAAAGCACTACTGTCAGTCTAACTTTGCAATTTCGGTTCAAGATCTTTCCTGTAGGCTACAACAATACTGAGACTGGGTTAAAGAATGTGTCTTAGGATCTTTTATATTTTTGTATAGAATGCTATCATTATGGTGTCTCTTCACTGCAAATATAATTTCATCCCAAACACCAGGGTCTCTCCAGTCAAAATTTGCCCCTGTGGAGCTGAAGGAAACTCTAATAATTTCGTGGCTAAATCACAGATAATGCACCCTAGTCTGAAAGGAGTACTTTCTCTTTGGCATTGTCCACAATCTGTAAATCTCAGATGTTTATTCATTAGGGCAGTAATTAGAAACCCAGTCTTCCAGGCAACAGCCATTGTCATTAAGCTATAGAATCTGAATATTTACTATGAATATTTTAAGTATTTTATATTAAGTAGATTAGCTTCAGCAAGAGAGGATGAGGGATTCATCTTAGAGCATGCTATTGTGTGATAGCTGGTGAACTCCTGATCTGGTAGAAGATTTTCTGGTGGGAGGGTAAGATGTGGCTTCAAATCTGTGTTCCAAAGCAAGTGATGGAAGAAAATTACCCTGTGTAATACGAATGAGTGTTCCGTGCACTGGGCTGTTTAGCATTTGACATGGGTCATTGGGTTTCATTTGTGACCCAAACTGATAAAGACATCCTGAAGCATTTTGTTACATCAGAACTTGCCAAGAAGATCAGAAAAACATGGTTTGTGAATCTTGCTGTGGTTTTGGCACTGATCAGTTTGTTTGGCATTTTCAGGTGCACTGCTTGAAAGGGATCGTGCCAAGCAACAGAAATGAAGGCCACTAGGAATTTTCTGACTGCAGTATCACACCAAGGTGCCCAGGGCACCAACAGAGAAGAAATAGCCAAGAATCCATTTGGAATTCCATTAGAAGTCGATTAAATTAGGAATTTCTGTAAATTAACTCTTCAAAGGACCAAATTTTTGTATACTGGAAAAAGGGATATACTGCACCCATTTTTAAAAGTGGTGGGAAGGAGGACCTCAGGAACTAGTGATCTTTCATCCTCATCTCTGTGCCCGAAAAGATCATGGAACACATTCTCCTAGAAGTTATCCTATGGCACATGGAGAACAGTGAGGTGATTTGGGACAAAGAGCATGTCTTCACCAAGGGAAAGTCCTGCCTGACCAATCATGTGACCTTTTACTGTGGAGCTACCATAGCAGTGGACAAGGGAAGGGCCACTGTTATCATTTCTGTACAGCCTTTAACAGACACACCACAAAATCCTTCTCTCTAAACTGGAGAGGGATAGATTTCACGGGTTGAGTTTAGTGGATGAGAATTTGATTGGATGATTGCATCCAGAAGGTAGCAGTTAATGGCTCAATGTCCAGGTGACAAGTGGTGTCCCTCAGGGGTCCATATTAGGATCAGTGTCTTCCAATGTCTTTATCAATGACAAAGGGACCAAGTCTGCCTTCAGGAAGCTTGCAGAGCACACCTGGCTGAGTTGTGTTGTTGACACACCTGAAGGACAGGAAGCCGTCCAGAGGGACCTGGACAAGCTCTAGCAGTTGCCCTTGGTAAACTCATGAAGTTCAACAAGGCCAAGTGCAAGGTCCAGCACCTTGATCAGGGCAACCCCCTGTAGCAATACAAGCTGGGGGATGAAGAGATTGAGAGCAGCCTTGTGGAGAAGGACTTGGGGGTGTTAATGGATGAAAGGCATGAAATGCAATGTGTGCTTGCAGCTCAGAAAACCCATAGAATTTTGAGACACATCAAAAGCAGCAGAGTCACAGGTTGAGGGAGGTGATTCTGCCCCTCCACTCTAATAAGTACCTGAAGTACTGAATCCAGCTTTGGGGTCCTCAGCACAGGAAAGACATGGAGCTGTCAGAGTGAGTCAGAGAAGGCAAAGATGATCAGAGGGCCAGAGCACCTCTCCTGTGAGAGAGGGCTGAGAGAGTTGGGGTTGTTCAGTGTGGAGATGACTCCAGGGAGACCTTAGAGCAGCTCTTCAGTACCTGAAGGGGACCCATAAGAAAGATGGGGACAAACCTTCTAGCAGGGCCTGTTGTGACAGGACAAGGGGTAACAGTTTTAAACTAAAAGAGGGAAAATTCAGACTAGGTATAAGAAATTCTTTGCAACAAGGGTGGTAAAACACTGGCACAGGCTGTTCAGGAGGTGATAGATCTCCCATCCCTGGCAACATTCACTGGATGGGTCTCTGAATCACTTGATCTAGTTAAGGACATCCCTTCTCACTCCAGAGGGTTTGGACTAGATGGTCTTTAAAGGTCCTTTCCAACCCAAAGTATTCTATGATTCTATATTTTGCTTTTGACTAAATGAGCTCTGAAGGACCAATAGGAGACTTGTTCAGTATTCAAGATCATATTGTCCAGCAATGGTGCACAGTTTTTCTGGCTGAATGGGCCACCTCTTTCTCTGCAAATATCAACAGACATAATGTAGACAGACCTAATCACACATGCAGTCGACCCAGTGCTTTCTGGAATCTTTGCCGGGACCTCCCATGCACCATACTGTTGTTCTCAGGAGCTGACTTAAAGCACGAGCACAGTCAGGAGTGGGTCCTCACTGCCAATTAACACACAGAGCCTGTGGCCCGTTTTCTTGGAGCCCTACTGCTATCATGTGGCCAGAAAAGAAGACAGCTGGGATCATGCAGCTGCCACCATCACGAGAATAATTAGTTTAGCCTGAAGCAAGCTCCTGTGCATCTCCAAGGTGCCCTGGGAAAGAGGGCAACCAGGATTAGCTGACAGACTCTCAGTTGAACACTTGAGAGATGAGATATCAAATTGATTTAATTCATATGTTGGATGTTTTTTTTACAAAGTCCTTGAAAAATTGAGTGATTTGGGTCAATGCATGTAAAAGCTTCAAAGGAATCAGGATATTTTTGTCTCAGTTACTAACAGGCATCCCACTGCTACAAACATATGAGACTTTATAGGTGATGTCTACCCTGATAAACAAAACAGACTAGGGAACCCTAAAGGCAAGTGTCATAATAGCTCACAGCCATCTGGCCAGATTCCCTTTCTTCCTCCCCAAAACAATGTGGTATAATCCAGCCTGCCCATGGAGGCCCTCACTTGTGTTATTCTCTCAAACATTTGTAGCTTTTATCTCTAAAAATTCTATTTGGCACAAGTGTGAATTGTGCCAAGGACAAGTGCTAATAACCAAACACTGTGGACATTCTTACTCTGGCACCCAAGCCCCCACTCTAACTCTGCTGTCTGCTGAGGCAGGAATAGCTGCAGAATCCTCTCAACTTCAATGAATTCCTTTAGCCCTCATAATAAGGTCTGCAAAAGCACAAATACATCAAATTTCAGGGTCTGGAACTCTGTATTAATAAATCTTAATTTTCCAACAGCTTTGACAAGCAGAATCTAACATAAGAATGGTTATGACAAAATATTTCTCAATTAACAGATGTTTTTCTTCAGTGCTGATGTAACCTGCCATAATTCTGGAAGGATTTCCCATAATGTTATCTTTTGTAAGAATCCACTCAAGGTCCCAGAGTTTCTGCCCTCTTTACCAGAACAACTTTAAAAGACCATTTTAATAGACAGTTTTGGCTTTTCTAACTTGAAGGGTAGCTCATTTCAGTGGGATTGGACTATATTAACTTTAAAGGTCATTTCTACTTTAAACTATTTTGTGATTCTATGATTTGTGTCAAACATCAAAATCAAAGCCTTTTTTAAGGTTTCCAAATACAACAAAATATCTTAATATAAAATATTTTGGCATGGTAGGCTTTTAAAAATTACTCCTGGAACCTGTCAAAACTATCATCCATTCATGACAGAATGCTGACCAAGAGCTCAAAAACATGTCAGGAAAAGAAATAACAACGATAAAGTGGCATGCCTATTTTAATGTCATAAACTGTGAAATTCTCCAGAGTTGCTCAAATCTGTGTGTTTTCCTTGATCTGATCAATGTAAACAATCGCATTATTGGTAATGAAGCTCATGGACAGTAGGCAACAGAATGACAAAAACTGTCCCTTCACTTGTAGAGAATTTGTGCCAGATGTTGTAAGGGCAAACATTGGACCTCAGCCAACATGCCAAGCTGCACACATGTTCACACTAAATTCTTGCTGGCATAAGAAAATAGAGAAGGAATGTATATTCAAGGCCTTTTCAATGTTTTCTTTGGTGTTCTATTTATCCTTACTGCTTCCTTCAGAAAGAATAATTCTGTGATATATTTTGAATTTCATCTTTCCTCATTTTCAGCTTATTCCGATTATTAAAATCCTTTGTTGAGTTTCAGCCATCCTGCTGGAATTACAGAAACCAGATAGTGGAAGGTATTTAATAGAAACCTACTTCTATAGTAAGATCAGCTATAGCTGTAAGATTTGGGCATAAAATTTAATGGCAATAAATCTGCATATCACACAGAACTGGAATTTTTTAGAATGTCTTTCTGTTAAATTCAAATAAACCTGTCTACCACTTAGAAGTCTGCCTGTCTGCCATGAAAGATACAAGCCCTAACATAACTATCATGTCTTCAACCTTGTCTTCATTCACTGGGTGGATCTGCCCATCTCACATTAACATTAATGGGAATTCCATGTGTGCACTACTTGGAAAAAATACTCCCTAAGATATTTTATCATTATCTTTTTAGGCAGGTAGGGATGACATCAATCATGCATCCATCATGGCTGTACAATGAACATTTTTAAAGCACCAGAGCAATAACAAAATAAATAAATAAAGAAGCATAGATATTGCTAAACACATTCTTTTTATAATTGTAAGAAGGGTCAAATGGAAAATCTTTGAGAATCCTGGGAGAAGAACATGACTTAGTTGTAAGTTTTCTTGTAATTAAAAAATATCTAAAACCTAATTTAATTCTTTCCCTTTCTAGAAAAAGCAGCAATATGATGACCAATGCCATTATGTAAGCAAGTCACAGGTAAGATGCATTCAATTTATCACAAACACCCAGTGGGTGAAGAAAGAAGGGGATAGTTTACATTGAAACAGGTTGATATCTGTGAATTTCTTTTTTTTTTTTTTAACAGCAGATGACTCCTTCCCATAATTTTAATATTTTGGGGAAAATACTTCCAGACAGCCTCATGAGAGTGGTATGTACTGATCAGGAAGCTTGGTCTCAACTCATCACTTCTGCTTTACTGTGAGCAGGAACAAGAGGAGACATCAGTAGATGGTACCACTGCCTCACTCCTTCCCTCTTGTCTCCCTAGAAAACTGAAGCAGAAAAGCAACCAAAAACCTATCCTCTGACCAATGCTAAGCTGATAATTCTGGGCATGTCCAAACCATAGTACACATTAAGAAAACCAGCTCCAGAACCAGAAATACCCTAGAAACACCTGCACAATGCTGCACTTAAAACAAATTAGCTTTTGGAAACCTACACTTCTTTTAGGATACCACAGCATCCATAGCCTATTGCCTGGATGTATCAGCAGCAAGCAGCAAAGGAGCAGAAGGAGAAAAGGAAATACTGTCATCCCAGGATAATCAAAGCATTGAGGTCTACTGTCAAGATAGGCATCCTGTCACTCTTCCCACCTCTCTCTCCCAATAATTACATCATTCTCTCATTTTCTCTGGTAAAAGAAGTTCTAGCAATAAACATCTATCATTTCAATTTGAAAAACAAGTTCTTAGTTGTGAGAGTTCAGCCTGGGCAACCTCTTTTTCTGTGCTTCCTGTGCAAGGAGATAGATGCAACACTTTTGTGCTTACATCCTTTGAGTATGAGGCTCTAATTTGCTTACACTGCCACTCTGCCACTCAGATCACCTAGGCTTTGATAGACACTGAGAAATACTAAGAAGGAATAGGCGAGATCCTGGCAGGCTACAATGAATTCAGCTCTTCAGCTATATTGCCAAACAAACACAGCTCACTGATGGCTGAGTTTTCCTGACATAAACCTCATGAAGTTCAACAAGGCCAAATACAAGGTCCTACACCTCAACACCAGTGCAGACAAGGGATTGAAATGACTGGGTTCTGCTGAGGAGTTTGGGATCCTGGTGAATTAAAAACTGGTAATTGGCTGGAAAATAGCACTTGCATCTCAGCTGGAATACTGCATCTAGCCCTGGGGAAAACCAGTATGAAAAAGACATGTAACTGTTGGGGCAGGTCCATAGGAGACCCACTAGAAAGGTCAGAGAGATAAAACACATCTCCTGTGAAGAGAGGCTGAGAGAGGTTGCCCAGGGAAGCTGTGGTTGCACATGGCAGGAGGCTGGACCAGATAATCTTCAGAGATCCTTTTCAATACAAACCATTCTGTTATTCTGTGACAAAGAACCTTCTCCTGCACTGCCATTCAGTCTGCAAGCAAAGATGAAAACCATATCACCTTTGAGTTAAAAATCAGGTTTTTCCACCTCTTAAGTTGTCAGAGATGATGACAAAGACATGTTGTTAGAGCTGTTCTCAGGTTAGCTCCCTTTCTTCCTTTACCTCTAGAGCAGGACAGTAGAAGGAAAGAGTAGAAACAAGAAAGAAATTGTCTGGGCAGGCACCAGAATAAGCTTCTACTAAATAGCTTACAATCATTGTGGTGAGGCCAGGCCATAAAAGACTGAAGCTCCCTAAAAGCTTTGCTCCCAAGCTTCAGCCCATGCTGTAAGGCTGATGGTTCAGCTTTTGTGTGGTTCAGTTGGTGTCACACATTTTCATGCCTGTCACATATGACAGCAGCTTCAGGGAGGTCACGAGCATAGGACAGTTCCGAGAATTTAGTGCCTCTATGTTAATATTCAAGACTATCAAGCCTTGTGCTCTAAGAATCTAATTTTGATCCACCCCCTGCTCCTTAAAAATTAATGTATTCATAGGTGAAATAGAGAAATTAAAATATTTAATACCTCCAGAAAAACTGCAGGACTTCAACTTTGGAAAAGCAGTATTTTGGATATTGATTCCATCTAACAAGCTGTCATTCCAACAAGTCATAGTGGAGTCAGCAAGGGAGGAATGAGAGAGTTACAGGTTCTTTGGTATGCTTCATTTCTGTGTTTATACACCTGCTAGCACATTAGTGAATCACCAGTGCTGCCACACTACAACTACTAAATAACATTAGCAGAAAAACTCATATTTTAATTCCCTCATGTGCTTATCACAAACCCATTTAAAGTTGTTTCCAACTCTCCCAACTCTGAATACACTAAAAATTATTTCAAACAGAAAGCCTTCTTAAAAGAATGCGACAGTGTCAAATACTGGAAACATAGTGGAGCAAACATAGACCCACAGTACACTGACTCAATAAGTTACATTCAAGGAGCAGCAAAATTGTGTCTTTTCAAGTCACTCAGGCTTTGGAGAACAAAATTTTAGCTTTAGCTTTTGTCCAGAACTCTCACTTGTGTTATTTTATATCATAATTATTCGTGTTAGGGCACTATCAAGTGAGAGAAGCCTGTATTTATAATGTCTTTGTGTGACTGAGCATATTTGTGAACTAAATCTAATTTACATTTCTAACATATGTGTTCAGATGTTATCTAGGACATAACAGGGCGTTTGAGCACTTTCAGTGCTTAAAGAAGGTAAGCTCTACCATATTGACAGAAAATTCAGCAAGTATTGAAACTGAAGTGCATGAAAAACTTTCTGACAGATCAAAGTGACTGAGCATGTTTGTCAAGAAAAATGAAGTTTTTTGCCATACAGGTACACATGACCATGATTTTGTCTCTGGAGTTTAATGATTAGATGACTGTTTCTAGAAAAATAAATTCATAAATAAATGGCAAATCATATGGAGCCAAGACAAAAGAGCCTAGTAAAAATACCAGGAAACTGTAGCATTTTATTCTCTTTAAATAATCCATGTGTAATTGGGATATTTTCTGACTTATTTGTTATTTGTTGTACCTGTGGGCCATTATTCTTTTTGGGTGGATCAATCCTGTACAGACTACAAGCGTTGTGTAGTTTCCAGTCAGATGACAGTGGTTCACTGCAGTTACTCTAACCAGGGTGCTCTTATGGTTTTCCAGCTCAATCAGGCAGAAAATCAGTAGCAGGAATAAAGCCATGTGCAGACTCCTAAACTGGCTTCTGCAAGGAAAGATGTTCACTAGCTAGCTCTAATTTTGCTTCACATGGAAATTCAGGCCAGTGAAAACTCAGAGAGATGATATGTAAAACAAGAGGGAAATCTGGGCTAAAACCTTTCCAGCTCATGTTCCTCTGTATTTCCACAGATATTTCCCAGAAATATGAGCAAATACAGCGGTTTGTATTCCCCTGGTTTATATGTCACCACAAAATCTGCAGACTAATAAACCAAGTAACTTCATTAGGAGAAAATCTCCCTGCTCCCTTCTTTGGAGGCCAGAAGGCAGAAAATATGCTGCCAGGGGGGCTGAGGAAGGTCCCTGGGCACCATGGGGGGATGGTACAGCAGCAGGTCATCACAGCAAGGACTCAGCAGAAGAGGTAAAGGGAGCAGGGCAGCAGTGAGGGAACCCAAGAACACAGACCTGGAAAGTTAAGGGGCAATACAGCAACCAGAAAAATGGAGGCAGAACTCTGGCTGCTATTCTTCTCCCCAGGGAGATCAGCCTGCCCAGAAAGCAAACATCCTGGAAGTATAGCTGCAGGTGTATGCCAGGGAGAAGAGGTGGGCCTTATCATGGAAAAGTAGCTTTAGGGGAGGTTTGCACAAGCACAGCAATCACATTGCACACAAAGGAGCTTTAGTCACCTCTTAGCTGTAGGCCCATGAAAGGAGGAAGGATGAGTTGGACAAAGTGGCCTTTGCACAAGCACATTTTAATAGTTTAGAAGTAACTACTTAACTCAAATTTAACTCAAAAGTCACATGTCTTCTCTCAGTGACTTATGAACTTGTTTTTTTGCATTATCTCTTGAAAAATAATTTGAAGGAAGAAGCTAATTCAGGCCCAGTCCTTGTGTAACAGAAGCTGGAATAATACGATTCAAGGGGGCTTCACTTGCAGCGCTGTGTGTTTTAATAGTCAAACCAATACATTTAGATGAGTTTTAATACCTACCACTGATGTGCTGTTCGTACGCTACAGAGAGATGTAATAGAACAACTACTCAGAAGTTAACAATATCATCCAGTTAACCAGTTAAAACTTCCACCCTGTGGGGGTTTTTTGAGGGGGAAAGGGAAGAAAATTAATATTATTTTTACATGGAACTTAAAACAAAGTGTAATTTAGGAAGATTAACTGACAATTTAATGGATTGATCCAAAGAATGTTTTAATTTGCAAATAATCTCCTAAATGTCATGAAATCTCCAAAGCAACATGCAAACTATTCTGAGTCCAAAAATAATGAGTTATTGATTCTTTTGTTATGAAATCACTCTGTAGGTTGGCAGTATAGCTTTAGGCCACAATCTATTACATGAGCAAATTACAGTACCTGATGCTGACAATGAAGAAATGACAGCAAACTTTTTCTCATTTAAATATAGGCTAGAAAAAAATTGTCAAAATAAATTCTTTTCCCTCCACCAACAAGATAAATTAATTAATTAATTAAGCACTGTTCTTTCACATACTGTATTTCTGAACAGATAACATTTCTGTATATCCGATCAAATGCGTTACCCAAAATTCCCAGAACTGATTTCCTACTGAACCCCTACTATCTACATGTGTAGACTAGAAATCTGTATTTATCTATGCATAGATACATTGTTTTAAGGAGTTAAACAAATGCCTAAACCCATTTCAGAAGCAAAAACTGTCAAAATCAGGTAGCTCATAAATGAATTGAGCACCTAAAGGCATGATGACAATGTCACTGAGTACTCATTTACTTCAAGGAATACACTTCATCCCCAAAAAATGTTAAGAAAAGCTTGAATATATGAGATCCATTCAGTTCAGACATCAACAGAGCATCAAAACCTCTCAGCTCATGGTCTCTAGCTTTTCTTAGACCACCTTTATATCAATAACTAATATAGCTTAAGTCAAAGCAAAGCAAAATGAAAACTTGAACTCAGAACTACAAAGCCTAAAATTTAAACTGGAGTCACACAATACAATCATGATGACACTTTCTGCTATAAGCTCTAAGCAAAGAAATCCCCAAAGTCTTTGCCTGAACACAGCTTGGGGTCCCTGAAGCAGATGCAAGTTAAAGAAAAATAACACACAGACAGCATCAGTCTCCAAAAGGAGCTAAGTTTGAGTCCCAGCCTGAGGTCAAAGAAGAGCATGTACTTGTGTTTTGATCTTTACCAGCATAGAGTTTCAATGCCTATTCCACCAGCCAAAATTAAACCCATAAGAGCCTGTGACAGCTATTCCTGCTTTAGGTAAAGCACTCTCTGGAGCTGGAGACAATGGTATCCAGTAACTCAGCCCTCAGCCCAGCCCCAGCCCAGTTTCGCCCTCTTTTGTCCAGTTTACCACAGTGGGTAGTTGCTCTTTTTTCACATCTGAGTTTCTCATGAGATGATGGCACTCAGCCTTCCCCAGTGTCCCACCACAGCTCCCATCAAATACTTGCACTTCTCAAAAAATGTAGGTTTTGTACGGATACAGGGTGAGAGCAGAGGAAGAACAAGGATACCACCACACATAAAAAAGGTTCTGAATGGAGATCTAGAGATTTTGCCTGTGGGTTGAGAGGTTGCCTGATTTTTTCATTCCCCAGAGGCTGAGTTTCTGCTTCATTCTCTGCTATATGGTGGCTCTAGCCCTCAGCAGCAACAAGGCTTGTAAAGGACTGAACCTTGTCTGCCAGGTATTCCCACTGATGTCAAGCATGAGTTAGGAGGAACCATGTCTGTACCTGGATTCACATGATGATGTTTTCCATTTGAAAAGAAAGGTTGAATCTGAAGATTTTGAAGAATTCCATCTTTTGAATACAGCTAAGAGAATATAAAAATGCTAGATCAAAAATTGTTGAGCTGGCAAAGAGGATGAGAATATATTCCCTGAATATAGATTATAAAATGTTCCAGGTTTCCTTTTGATTAATTGCTTTATTTTCTTGTGTTTGTTTAAGAGTTTTACTTCCACTGTGGAATTATCTTAATTATCTCATAAACTATCTTTCTTCACTAAACAACTAAAAGTTAGTTGCTACAAATACACTGCGAAATCTATTGCATTCATCCACTGTTTATACTTCTTGCAAAGTAGTAAAAAGTCTAAATACAAAAAGACAAACCTTTAAAACTGCTTCAGGCTCCAAATTAAAAATTATTCCCTTTTGTGTTGATTACCAAGAGATATTTAGAGAATCCCCTGTGATCTCAGGACATTTCCATATTGCCTGTCACTTTAAGGTGAAAAATTTGCAAGGACACTCTCACCATCTGTCATCAACTCACTTTAGGTGACACAGAGGACTGGTCTAAAATGGCCAATAGGGCCTCATGCATAACAAAGCCCTTGCACTTTTGCATTGTTTGTATTTTGACCTGGGCAGATAATCCTTCAGAAAGGGGGCTGTGTTTTGCTACTTCTTTTTTCCTCACCAAGTGACCATTTCAGTGCTGTCTTTTAAAGAGAAATCATCCATCCATCTAGCAAGTAAATTTAGAGAGCTCTCTCACTCTTCGGCCTAAACAACTACATTGCAGACTGAGGGCATTTTATTAGCAACACTGCACTTCATGAAAGCTAGTGAAAAACTTGCTTTTCTAAACTAAGGGCCTTTTTTGAGTGACATAGTCACTTCATTTAAACTGTAAATCCAGGTAGTTGTGAACGTTTAATACACTGTCAAGGTTTGTTGCTAACAGTCTCTCATTAAACTGATAATTTAAAAGCAGACAGCAATCCAGAAAGGAAAAAATAGCACCTTTCTGCAGCTTGACAAAACCATGTTAGCCTGTTTGTATAGTCACTCACATAACAAGGACCATTTCTCATAGCAGAAGTCGAAGATAAACTGTTCTTACCACTATGTCAAGCACCACTTAAGACTTGCAAATACCATTTCCTCATACAATAGAGGCCTCTCCACCCTATCAAGTTTGTAGCTGAGACACTTACAGCACTGGTTAAAGGAATTAAGATAAAAAGTTGGAAAAATAAACTCCTGGAATTTGTTTTTTATCCTGTAAGTTATCTACCTCGATGACTGGAAAATAAAAGATTAATAGAACATTAATCCCAGGGCTCTATCTGCCTGAAAGTCCAACAGCGAAGAAAATTTTCAGAAGCAGCCATTGTTAGAAACAAGTGAATGAATGAAGGGAAGAATAAATATAGGATGGGGACATCCCTTCTCTCAGAGTAACAGGACACTAACAGGATCCTCTAGGTTTTGTGTCATCTTCCACACATACAGTATTTGCATCTACAGAAACAAGTCTATATTCAAGGCACAGGCAAGTCTTCAAATGATGCATTACTTCTTTAGACTTATTTCTGTTGTAATTGGGGAACATTTGTTATTATTCAGTCCACCCTTATATTTTAGTAATAAACCAGACCTTTTAATTCCAAATGAAGTCAACTCCTTCCTCTACAAAACAGGTTCCACTGGTGCCAAAGGGAATTACACTGAATTTTAAAGGATGAATAATTTCCTTAAGGTCCACTCCTTCTCTCCCACCTACATCATGCACAATATATCAGAAACACAGAGTCACTTAAGCATGGGAGGGATTCCTCTTAGCTCCCCTCCTAGTTCTGTATTTCACTGAGAATGGCTGCACATAAACAAACAGCCATTTATTGTTCTATTACTGTGTTAGGTTCTGAAAGAATTACCTTTTCAATCAAATTTCCATGCAGAAAAATGGGCTCTGTAAAACCATGGGCTAGACAGCCTGGGTCTAGTCTAAAACCCTGGTAATCTGTGAACTCTAGGGTTTCAGCTTTTTCCTGGGTTTAGGATGTAGGAATAGGCAAAAATTTCTTCCAATACAGATTCCCTCCTCCCTCAGACAAAATTTTTGAGATGTACAAAAAAGTCTCCCTGAAAACTAGGTTTGGAGAGAGAATTTCCATAAAGCTTTCAGCTGAGCTGCATAGAGACATGATGTCACTACAGATGGTGAAAACTCTCAGTGGATTCCCCCTGCAGTATGAAATTAGTACTTTTGCTTGTTGAAGGTACAACCATGCTTTTTATATGTATTTGATTTTCAAAACAACAGGACATGCACAAGAGAACAAATAAAAAATTGCCCACATTCAAATGAAACTTTATCACAACTACTTTCCTGAGTTGTAGATGGCACCTTTCAAGAACAGATGTGAATCACACATCTGGCTAAGAAGTTCCCAGACATCTTTTCCTGCATGATATTAATCATCCACCATTTATCTTTACATATTTTTGAGCTCTAAATACAACCTTATGTGTTCCAGTCAAGATAGAAATAAATTCTTCAAGATCTTTGGATACTACAGCTTTCTGGAGTAAATACTACAAATAGATACTACAGTTTTCTATTTGGAGGCATTTTCTGGTGATAAACTTAAAAAGTAAAGGATTCTACCTCTTGGTGCACTTCTGTGAAAATAATTAATTCAGGAAGAGTTGCAGAGCTACCCAGTAACCTCACTGACAAACACTGGGGTGTCCAGGGTTGCTGGAAGCATGGTCATTTGTGATAGAGGGTTTCCAGCACCCCACCTCAAGTCACAAAAGCTCAATGATGCTAATTCTGAGAGAAATGCTGATATTCTGCCAAAACATAGCTTGCAAAAGCTGCACTTGCTTCTGATTCAGTGCAGATCCCTTGGTACTCTTAAGGAATGGTTGAAGGTATACTCTGCGACCCTGCCTGGTGTTCTCTTAGCCTCCCCTCGAGGTGTTTGACGTTCTTGGCACATCCTGCTCAGGATAACTCCCTGCACAAGGCCTCACATCTCCCTTTGGACCTCTAGAGTACAGACCCAAACATCTAAACCTTTCAGCTCCCAGCCTCCAGAGAAGAGAAGAGCAGAGCAGGCACCCATTCTGTTTTGAAAATGGACATTTAGAGTTCAGAAAACAGATATGTAAAGAAAAGAATATCCCAAAGCTATATATATATATCATACAGAGGCTTGATCTCCAAACAAGAAATTTATGGAAAAACAGCAAGGCATAATTTAGTAGGTGTGTCAGTACCCCTGCAGCGTGCAGAAATCTCCTGTTTGATTTAATGATTTCTTCCAAGGGCAATATTTGTCCAAAGTTTTTCCTTTACATTTATTAACGAACATTAAAAAGCATTTCTGAAAACACAGTGAGAATCTGACAATCACCCCTGAAGCTCAAAGTAAAGAGAGGACTTCAAAAGTAAACTTTTACTTGGGGTTGGAATAAAAATTTATAAAAGTAATTTAAAATATATTAAACATGTTTCCTCTTACAATCATCTCTCTTGTTCACAGATTTAGTATTTTTATGATCATGTCTTGAGGAAGTATTTTCATTTATGATCCCTAGACATAGCATTTAACTTCCTTCCAAAATGCTTTAAATAAAACGTGAACACAATATAGAAGCTAAGAAATGTATGTCTCCATGCTTCCTTAAACATGTGAAAATGCCATATTTTACAAGCTAATCTTCCAATAAATGATATCTTGTACTTAACTATGGTGCACTCTGAAAAAAATAAATATAGATAACAATGTTCCAATATATCAAGATTCAGTTTAGTAGGTGTAAAAAGGATCTTTCTAGTGCTGGAATGGCATATCACATTAACACTTCTGACATCTGAAGCTATGATTTCCATGCTCTAAAAACAAAACAAAAAAAAACCAGGATTTATTTTGGTTGCTATCTGCACTTGAGTATAGGGCTTGCTTTCATTCTGACTCACACATGTAAACACAAACAGTCCTATCACAAAACAATTGGCAGTTTTCATTGTCTTGTTAATCTTGAAGCCACATTTTTCTGTAACTTAACAGACTTTGCCATTTGGAATTCATTATAATTTGCATTGCTAATTAAGGTTGTTTCTGATGGATTATTTCTGTATTAAAGTTTATTGCTGTATGAAAGATTTTTTTTTTTTCTAAAGATTCTTAGTGAAATACTTTTTAATCAACATTAGACCTGTCTGGTAAAGAAGAACATACCTTCCCTTCATGAGTAAACTCATGCAGTGGCATCTATATAAAATCCATAAAGATATTACAAATCTAAACAAACTCTATGGAGAATTTTTTTTATTAAAATTACAAAAAAAAAGGCATCTGAATAATATAATTTTTTTAAATGCTACTCTTTTCCTGGAAAAAAAAATAACAGAAAGGGGTTTCATAAGCATAAAATAAAATCTGTAGCCTATAATACAACTAGGAATGGTAAGGGGTGAGGAAATGGTGATCAAAAAGGATAGTATAAGAGAGAATGAGGAAATATGTAATGTATTTAATGATTCAAACACATATAGCTGTTGGAATCTATAAGAAATCACTGCAGAAGTGGTTGCTTTATTTACCAATCACTTGCTACCACTATTTCATTGCATCACAGCCTTTCTCAGCAATCCTAGGAATTTTGTGGCTAAAGAGGTTTGAGTGTTTATGACAAGCCATTCTTTCTTAAGTACTCAGCAAGGACTAACAATTTTCTTTTGTGGTTTAAGCAAGTATAGACCTTCCATTTAACCTCTGAATCTGTGCTAAAACCTCTAGTGACATTATGCATGACTTCATGACTAGAAGTGAAAATGTAGTTCTTGGCCCTGCCTCCAACAGAAGTAAAAAGAAGCTTTACCCTGGGAATAGGGCTGGCTTCTCATTGCCAAATCAGCATTCTGAGCAGGGGCTGAATCCCACTCTCTGAATCCAGGAGTCAAACCTGAGAGGGTCACCCATCAAAGAAAGGCATGCAGCATTTGGTTCTCAGTGTGCTCAACATGTGGGTGACCACAGCTGCAGAGACATAAAGACACTCTTGGATAAACAGATGGACCTCCAAGGGCTCCATTCTGGGAAAATGTATAATTGTACATCTATTGTGTACCCTGAAGAACACAGCAAAATTTTGTAAGGTTAGCCAGGTACTCTTCTTTTCTTTTTGTTTTTTTTCCAGAGGAAGAATGAAAGTAACAAAATCTGTAGGATTTTGGAAACCTCCCTCTATCCACTGAATGATAATCTCCACTTGTGGCACATTTGCTGAATATATGAAAATACTTACAATCTGTTATTCACACTTTCAGTCAATTAAGCTATTTAAATGATTTGTTTTAATTTCATTTCCAAGTCTTCCAAATTCTGTCATCTCATGTTTGATCCAAATAAAATCAGATACTTTATTTGTCAAATATATTTCTTGTTCTCTAAACAGAACAAATGGTACCTTGTTCACATTTATTTGTAGCAAGAGCTGAAATGGAGAATTCTTCCAGGTAAACAGTAAATAAGTAGATTCTAGTATTTCATTAGTATGAAATACTAGTATGACTAGGATGCTATTAAATAAAAACTTAGTAATTTTATTTCTTTGAAATGGACTCTTTTTGCTAAATTAATATTTTATATTTATTTCCACCCTAGAATATCAACTGAGCTATAATTTCCTGTAATGCTCAATGAAATAAGGTACTATTTGTAAGTTTTATATCATACTGAATTATTAAAAGAAATGGTGATTTTTTTTATTATTTCTGATTGTCTTTTTAAGCTTTTCCTGAAATTAAGTAGCAACATTTTTTTTCTGCGTTGTCATATGGAATAGTGGCAAACCTTCTCAAAGGTATTTTAACAAATGGAAGACATAGTATGTAACCATAATTTCAGGAACTACTGTTAGAATGAGCTTATTTCTAAGCACTGAATATATATTTCTAAGTAATTTTTAAGCACCAACATTATCTGTGCCAGAGAGAAACATTGCCTTGTCACTCCTGTGGAGTCTGCCCTGCCTGTAACCTACAGGAAGGACTTGTGTATTGAAAGTTAATATCATGCAAGAACATTCCTAAGATAATAGCTCAGTGCTGGATTCTGATATACTGGTTTTTAAGATGTGCCCGTTATGGTTCATCCCATTTATTCACTGTGCCTACACTTGCTTAGCCTTATCCAATCCCACTTGAGTATTGTGGTTGGTACAATGACAACACTACATATATAATTTTAAAAATCACACAGTAACAGAACTCAGGTTCATGTAAAATCAAATTTGGTCATACCACAGAAAAGTATTCCATAAATATTTCGAACATTAAGTAAAGAAATTTAAATGCCAAGCAAGCATTGCAAGCTCTCTCCCTAGGATCATCAACACTTTGTAAACGTGGATTTTCTTATAGAATGGGAAGGGAGCAATTACCAAGGCACAGCTGAAGAAGTAGATATGTGCATCAGGAGGGACAGATGGGACTTGATCTTGCCCCAAGGCTAAGAGAGCAGTTCAGAGGGAGAGGAGCATAAGGAGAGCTCCTCAGGAGAAAGATCGGTACTTTATGGGACTGACCAGATTTTGTCTCCTTACAGACCTGTTACCATGCACCCAAATCCTGAAAAAGAGCCCTGGAAATGAAAGAAGGTCCAGAACCTGGAGAAGTTTAACATCCAATCTGATAAAACCAGGCTGTCAAGTCTTTTCTTCATCTCTTGTAAAGTGTGTTGCAAAGGGATTTCTGAAGTTATTTCTTTTCCTTACTAAGCTGCTTCTGTGGGAACCTACATATTTTCACAATACTTACTACTCTTATTAAAAATCCAGAATATCCAAGATTCTCAGGTTTGGCTATATCAGTTAATCAAGCAGGGCCTCAGTACAGGTCCAGGCACAATCCACAGTTTTCTGCAGTGTGTGGTTGTTATTGGACTCCCAGTTCCAGGGGACACTGCGAGCTTGGTTGCAGCTGCCATATTATTTGGAGTTTTGAGTGCTTGGATTCCAAAATATTCTGAGAAGACAGGACAAAGGGACAGAACCATGCAATGGAAATCTCCTTTCTCGGGATATATTATTCATTGTAAAGAGTGAAAAGCAAAGCAACTCTCACTTCTTGCATCAACTGAGTCTTTCCTCGTACATCCAAATTTAAAATCTCATCCTACAGGTGTTTGCATGCTTCAGAAAGCAGCAAAAATCTTGAAGTAAATTATTGTCTGGAAGTGAAAAAACAACAGTGCAATACATCTGATATAGCATCCAGTGTCTGCATATTTTGGAAAGCCACAGAGTGAAATCTGTAACTCTTTGCCTTTCCTTCCAAGGCGAGCAACAACCGGTGCTATATTTCCTATGAGGCTTTCAACACAGAAGCCACATGAAGGAGGAAAATCCCTGCCATGAGTCTGCACCAATCTCTCTTCCTCCTGCACTGGACTCCTCACCCCAGACTCTCCAGCAACCATCTGTGGACAGCATTTCTGTTTCAGCAAACCCATGTCTCTCTCAGCCCTGCTGTGCCCTGTGCCACCAGACTTCTGCATCCTGCCTATCACAGAAGCTGCTCTCCTGGGCTGTGACAGGGAGAGAAGCTGGCAGGCACCTGCCAGGTGCTCTTCAGGACCAGTGGGTTGAGGACTGGTGACTCCATGCCCTGCCCTAAAGGCAGGGGAATAACCACTGGACCTTGTCCTGGACATCTGTGGGGCTTGCCCTCCTAGGTGTTTGCCCCACAGCAGAAAGTTTTTCCAATGAAAGGAAGGTGAAATAAGGCATCTTTATCACTCTTTTCTACAGCTTCTAAAGATTATTACATTACAGTTTCAAGACCCAAACACAATGGTAGCAGACTGCACTCTGAATTAGATAAAGCACTCACCTCTTAATCAAAACAGGAATATATGCCTTGACTTCCACTAGAAAGCCTAACAATGTGAACAAAAGAATGCCAAAGCAGAGATTGAGTTATTCTTCTTACAAGGCAAAACAGTTGCATCTAGTTGCATAAGAGACAATTAAATATAGGCCTCTCATGTCATGACAGCTAATTGTCTGGTCCAAAAACCTTTAAAGTAACTGTTATTTTCAGTAACATCCCACAGATCCATGTCCCAGGATTTTATTACTTGAGTAGAGGAAAGACTCAGGCACTCTAATGTAATTCTCTTGTTATTTTATTACCTTCCCATGTAAAATTGGAGGACGTAACAGGAGTTTGGACAATTATGTAGAGTAGGGTTATTCATCCCTACATGTTTTTACTCCTTAAAAATGGGTAAGTCCTTTCCAAAAATTGGTTCCTAAGCATAAAATGCCTTGAGCTGCTTTAATTTCAGAAAAGAGCAATAAATCACTTTAATACAAGAAGCAATATTTGATTACTCTGCATTACCCAGTAGCCACTTTACAATTATAATCCTTTACACTCTTATCAATGAATATATCACTCCTAACTCCAAGCCCTCAATCACCCTCTCCCTCATCTATGCTCCTACTGTTTGGCAACAAGCCTCCTACTATTATTTAATATTAAATTATATAGCACATATGTGATGGTGATAGTCATGTGATAAATTGCATTTATCACGCGCCTTTTAATGCAGCTGCATTAATCATGTCTCTCTTTCAACCTGCCTGCTAGTCCATCTCTGTCCAGGACTACTCAGTCCCATCCAAACCTTTAAGGAGATTTGAAAATGCACCTTCAGAAATGGTCCCCCTCCCCAAACAAGGAGTTTCATCACAAATAACTTTGAGTCTATGACAGGTTTAAGAATGAACCATGAGAGTCCTTGGAGCAAAAAAACAGACTTACATTTTCTGTTGTTACAAGGCTCTCCATTTCTAGCCTGAGGTTATTATCCATAATCCTGGGCCTTAAAATGGAAGCATTTGATGTTTGTAAAATAGGTGTTTCTAAAGGTCTTTAATATGTGTTAGCTGCTGTTTTATTCCCTCTTAGACCTCTAAAGATGGGTTTCTAACAAACAATTAAAAAATATTAACCTTACAAGCCACAGGATCGCATAAAAAGTAACCAAAAAGTATTTCAGAACTCTTCAGAGCATTTTGAATTATGATATCTATGAATTACTTGTCCCATATGCTATGCTGTCTGTCCAATGATACAGGGCAGCAGATGCATTTTTTAACACCCACTGGAGATAAGCTGTCAGATCCCTATTGATCTGCCTATGCTGACTTTATTCCACACCACTAAAAGCTCTTTTTTTTATCTTTTCCTAAATCAATTCTTAAACATTTACTTAGAACTTAAACTTGTTTATTAAAACATTTTATAGTCTTTTAAGAAAGAATTACTGAGGTTGCAAGTGTTTCATGAAGCTACACCAAATCACCAAACTGGTTTTGGATAAGTTGTATGGGAAAGTAAAGAGAAAGAACTGAGTAAGAACCAGAAAAAAAGTGTTGAAGACCTTGTTCCAAAATAATAAAATGTTTCAGCTTGCCCAATTAAAAAACTTTGTGTTAGAAAAGTCTGTTCATATATGTATGTTTAAACCATAAAACTGCTCTATACAAAGAAATATCTGTTTATGACACAAGTATCATTGATGAACACCAAATAATTTTCCACTATTTTGGGATAACTTAGACACTTAAAATGTGATTAGTCACAGCAGATGGGAATGCTTATGCCATTAGAACTAAACATATGGGCAAGTGTTTTGTTGGATCAGGATTTATACATTTTGTGGATCTGTAAAGTTAAACTATTGGTTTAGGCATTCATACAGCCATAGCTGAAAGGCTGTTCTTGAAATCCTGTCTGTAACAGAATCAAACCCTAACAGAATACTGTGCTCTTGTGTGCAGCTGGGCTTTTTTGCCCCAAACCTATTGCTGATGGGGCAGGCAATGTGATAGGCACTCTGACCGCTCACTGATTTGTTTCCTCTTGCTTTTCTCCTCTTCTTCCTCCTCTCCTCCCTAATTTATCTTTCTGATTTCTCTTCCTCTCCGTTTCTCTCTCCCTCTGGCTTTTTCCCTGAGACTGCAGAGTGAAATGTTTATCATTACATGTTGGGATTGAAAAGCAGACACTGGTCAGCTACCAGAGCACCTTTCCATCACCCTCTTACTCTCTTTCTCTCACCATTATAAATTAAAGACATTATTAACCCTTTTGGGTATAGGTTCACAGGGAAGAAGGGATTAAGGGGGCTGCAGCCAGTCATTGGTACTCCCCCACAGCCATACCCAGAGGAGGAATTGCATGTGTCTTGTGCCCTCCTCTTTGTCCTCCTGACACTTTCTCTTGATGTCATGGGAACCCAGTGTTTGGGGAAACTTCCTCTGCCCAATTTCTGAGATTTTTTTCAATGCAGTGAGGACAATTTTCCTAATTTTTGTCCATGAACATGAACAAGGAATCCAAGAGATAACTTACTTGCATAAAATGGAGCAGGAGTTTAGAAAGTTTGCTGCTATTGCTCTCCTGTGGCTTTACTGGCCTCATTCCAGGATGTTTCAATTTTTCCTTTCACTGAGGCAAAAAATCCTTAAAGTTTTACAGATATCCTTTCTAATCCTTGATTACTTCCATATCTCACCATATTTTCCTCCCTGTTCTGTCAAACAATGACTATGGCTTCTGCACTGGGAAAACGCTCATTCCATGGCAATGTCAGTCACAGAAGGCAAATCCTCAGGTCAAAGAAATTTTTCCTTAGGGGATCCTCAAGTCTCAGGAAGACACTTGGGAGACCATGGGAAAAGGGTTAGCTTGAACCCCAGTCCTTCCAAGCTCTGAAATCCATGTCAAACCTGTCTGCAACTAACTACAGAGAAATTCAACTTATACCTCTGGTTATTAATTCTCCAGCAACTCAAAAGTTCTGATATGCAGTTCATCAAGGACTCACAATGAAAGGAGGTAGGAAATTTATTGAAAAAAAAAGGAAAAGAAAAAAAAAAAGAAAAAAGGGAGTAAAAAAACCCAGAAAAAAAATTGATAAATTAGAGGTCCTCTTTTCTAAAGCACAACAGAATTTGCTGTTGTCCTGATACATTATGGCCACTCACAGCCCTAATCATGTGAAATCACTTCAAAAAGAATTAACAGATTTAACTAACAAGAAAAAAAAAAGCTTCAAAGCTTTACCAACAGCAGGAGACCTTCTTTTTAATTGGGAGCATATATCTGAGCAAAACTAAAAATATTCAATAAAAGCAGATTTTGAAACTGCATTAAATATCAAAATGATTGAAATATAATGTTTAATTATGAAACATTTTCATTGTTTTGAGGCTGGAAATCCCAGTCAAAACTTTGTATTCTTTCATTATTGTTATACATTTTGCCTGAAGAGGTGCCTAGGCACCCACAAAATTATATCCTTCCTGTTTCAACAGTAAAAATATCTCTGTCCCAAAAATCTTGCAGTGTAAGCCAGGAGACAACAAGTAGATAAAGGCAGAGAAATGGGAGAGCATATGGAAACAGTCAGCATGACAAGTGGCAGTCTCAGTTTTGGCTCTGCTTTCACCATTTGCAAACCCTTTTCATCTACCAGCCTATCTCTGTGGCAATAATAGGAGGTATTATTAACAGACTAACATCCCCTACCTGCTTGAATTTATCATACAGGGATAAGAAGGACAATGTCAGTAAATACCTCATGCCATTGTTTTTGTTTAAAACAAATAAAAAAATAAAAAAATAAAAAAGTTGAAAATTCACAAGGCAGAAACTATGCCCAGAGGTAAAACAAATAGAGATCAATTTTTATGCAAAATAAAAGATTGATTCTTGCAATTACAAGAAGCGTGAACTTTATTGAAAGAACATTCCAGTTAAATGTATTTTAAATAGTCTCTAATGCAAAGTGTAAACTAACACACAAATGACAGCAGTTTCATTGCACTTAAATAAATATCTTTTCCTTCATCCTTTAAGTCAACTGGATTTCAAGTTACCTTTGGGAGCCTGGATTTAGGAACCACCAATGTTTTAGAGCTATAGGCTTACCTAGTTACACTAGAGCAAATCAAATGAATGAAAATGCACATGGATAAATTCTCATGAGAATCCAAGAACAATACAGGATTTTTCAAGCAACACAACCTCAACCCCCATGATATGAAACATTCTTTTTCTATGTGAAATGTATTACAAGAAAATAAACCATTAGAAAAATAAAGACTTGTTCTATGTAACAATCACAATGAAACCCATTTAATGAGATTTCACAGCACAAAAAAGTTGCCCCATTCCAGTTCAGTCAAAACATGCCAGCCAATCATGAAAAGCTATTAGAGAAGGTGAAGATAGTGTGTTTTTATCCCACTACATCTCTGAAAGCTGGCATGCCTTTCTCTTCCATTTTAGGGAAGAGAAAGAAAAATTAGAGGTAACTACCTCTGCATAAAATTGATTTGAAAATTATATCTTTAAAAATAATGAAAACCTTAGAAATTTCTAAGGTGAAAAATAGAAAATAGGTAAATGCTCTTGTGATTATGTTATTGTTAACAGCACCGTTAATCATAGTTTTATTAATACATTAACACTGTGGCTTTCAGTTTCCAAAGTGAGAGCATTCTAACTTCCCCTTCAGGCAACTATTGAGGAAAAGTAATTAAATGTAAATAAATTACTAATGTAAAAGGATTTTGTCTGGAACTTAAATAAGGATGCTGTGAAAATTTGTCTTATTCCTAATGAGGGGTTCACATCTCCTTTAAGGGTATCCCAAATTATGTTTTACCTAACCTTAGCACAAGCAGCGCCACTGACTATAGCTGGGACTGAAGTAGGTGGCGTTATACATGTGTTTAAAATTAAAAATATCATTAGCATTTTCAATCAGGCTGGCTGTATTGTAACTATCTATACCAGTATCCCTATTTTGTGCCGTTAGTAACTATCTGCATTTTCTAAGTAATGTAAAATACACATTCTCCAGCTCAGCTAAGTGCAATTGCTTTTTTTCTCTCTAGTTCTAGAAAAAATGTGAGACCCTGTTACATGAGAAATCAAAGACACCACTTCAATAGCTGGTTTAATATCTGGGTCTCTGAAGCAAGGGAAGTGTGAGGAGGTGGCAGTCAGATGTCTGCAGGCATGATATTCCAAGCCTTGCCTTTCACCTGTCGTTTCTGCTCCCGCTTGTGGCCTTATCAGGAGAGCGGGTGAGTCAGTCAAACACAAAAGGACAGAACCAAGGACAAGCTATTGCTTTGCTCCTGCTCACTCCGTGCAGCCACGTAGGACTGGTGCATCATGGCAAGAGAAGTGATGACAGCCTCCCAAGGGACATCTCCAAGGACTGTCACAGTCCTGTCACTGGTCTCTGTGGCACAGCTTAGTTTTATCCTTTACTTTCAAGTGCTACTATGACCTTTGGAGAACAGTGGATGAATCTTTGCGACTCTTAGAGGGGTTTGGAAATCTAGATTATCCACACTTGAAAAAAATCCTTTGTTTCAAGCATAGGTTGTTTCTGGTTATGCTTCTGAGATACCTGTGTGAGAACAGTTTATTGTACAACATAGATAAATGACATTTTCAGACTTGTTCCGGGCAAGGAGCATATTCCTTGTGTTCAGCTCTGCACTGTGAGCAGTGCCTCCTGCCTTAACCCTGCTTCATCTCTACCACCACATAAAAATACAACACATCAGCTGTGCAGCTGTAACCAGACATCCTAAGTGACAGCCCAGCAGGAAGAACAGCCTTTATTTGTCACCTAAAGTTAACGGAGTAAATTCAGAGACCCCCTCCTTCCTGCCTTTCTCCTACAAAGAAGACTCAAGGCCCTGATTAATATGCAGCCCTATTAACTCTAGTGGCTCTAAGGAGGTAGTGACTGAATGGGAAAATTAATGACCTCCTGTCCAGCACTTGCCCCTTATTTCAGACTTAAAATAAAAACTGCATTCAGAAGGGAATCTGAATTATTAAATCTTTAATTGTAAACTGGTGCAGTAAACACATGACAGAAATGGCAGCTTTGATAAAATTCAATTTTCACCCCTCTTGCTTAATTTGTCTTTATTTGGTAATCTCTCAGCCAAGTTGTTGCCACTTTTACTCTCATAGCTCATACCTCATGCACAGAAAATATACATTTTCCTTACCCATGCTCTAGAGAACTCGTTTTTTTTTTTATAATATCACATTAACCAGGAAATAGAACAGACCCTAGTTGAATAATACCTAAGGCTGAATAATATCTACCTAAAAAGCAATCCAAAAAAGAAACCTCCAAAGAAAAAAAGAAACAAAAGAACAACCCCCAAATACCCATCTCATCTTCTAAACCACATGCTGCAGGCCATACAAATACAACAACCACATCCAATTCACTTGTTACAAAGGAAGGACCTATTAAAAAGAACCTTGACTTTTGGATTTTTACAGGAACCATCTTATTGTCCTGCAGAAGAGTGGGTTCCTGCATAAGTAAACAGAAAGCTAAAAAAAAAAGGGAAACACTGCCATTTTAACTAATATTATGAGTGGTGGCGAGGATGGCAAGCACATGCTACTGTGACTACTTCACAGGATTCTTAAAACAATATGTGATTAGCATCTTTGATTCTTAATGCTTTTCTCTAGCTCTCAGGCAAAGTGTAGAGGTCAAATAAACCTCCCATCTGTAGAAGTCAGAGATTTGGAATTTTCTTTAAAAATTAAGGCCAAACATAAATTTATCTAATTTTCTTTTAGTCTGTCCCTGTTTGAGTGCTCCAAACCCGAAGAGTGAAAGAAATTTGCATGGAATATTTAAAAATTATTAACTGGCTGTTCTTCTTTAAATTGCAGTACCAAATCCTTATCTATGTTCAGCATTGTGACTTCCTGACAGTCTGAAACACTGATTACATTCCCATACAGAGGGATGTCAGAAATAACTTCACAAAATACAAGATTTACAGCCCCTTACTCATTTCTCCCATGGTATCATGATGCAAAGCAAAGTCAGATTTCCCTTCATCAAAGTTAACTTTCTCCATTTTTCACACACCTGGCTTAGTTCTGTTCATCTTGTTTGTTTCACTGTTACACACTTAACCAATTCTTCTTCATTAAACTGTGTTTTTCACTTTTGTTCTGTAGTCCACAGGTTAGATTCATTTACCTTCATCTTTCACTTTCCAGGTCTCACATCCTGCATTTGCCTGGAAGTAGTGTCTATAGGCTATTCATTCACTCCTTTTGCTTGACAAAACACACTGGTTTCCTACTTTCACAACAGTACACCTCACACATCTCTTTGGGGTTTAAAAAATATCTGAAGTAGAACATCCCCAGTTTTGTTAGGATTCCTCACACAATAATTAATTTGCGATAATTAGCACTTATGAAAGGTAGAATAAACATTTCTTCTATAAACTTCTCTGGGAATAAATCACTGTCACTTACAACATAGTCCCAATAACCTTTACAAACTCTATATATAACTCAATAACTAAAAAAACTCTAGTTACTAGCAAGTAATTGACTTGCAACAGAAAACTGATATATACCTGCAGTAAAAACAGCAGCACAAGCTCTCCATCCTAACCTCAGCTCCACCTCATGCCAGGATTCAGCTGTGTGGGATATTGCCAAATAATTTCCACTTCTACATTACAGCTGTGTTTGAAAAATGTTTTGCATTTACTGTTAATTCACTTTTCAGTGTCAAAGCAAATACAAAAAGTAGCATTTTTGGGATCAATAATCGTGAATTATCATTACTTAAGGCCAGCCTACTTTAGTTTTTTCTTGAAACCTGAATTTATTTTTCTTTATCTTAAAATAATGCAACAAAGAGAGAAGCAATAATTCAGAGATTCTTAATGGCACTAAGCTTTAAAAATATCAAATAAAAAATGCTTAGTAAAATAATTGTTTTGAGTCAAAAAGGGATTTTGGGACTAGCTTCAGATAAGACTTCCATGGTCACTCTTCATCTAACCATATAGACTCCAGGGCACTACTAAAGCAATTTGAATAAGATGATGTATGTAGCTCTACTGATATAGATTGCCTTGGTGCATTTTAAAGAACTGCAACAGGAGTTGCTAAATCCTCATATTTTTCTTCCAGGCCTATTAAAAAGCAGGGAAATATAAAAGTTCAACACAAGAAGACAGATATCCCATTCTTCTTACACTCGTGTAACATCCCGTTTTCATAACAAACAATTACTTTTCTCTCTGTCTCCTGCTTCAGCTAACAGGATGTGCTGGTTTTCTCTCCACCAGTTTTACAGTGGTCAAACTCTTTGAGTTGTGGTGCAAGAAGAATCTGCTCTGGCAAGTTTTGATGTTACATGTAAAGGGAAATATCTGAGAGAGAGAGGAAAGCAAAGTGCTGGTTTCATTTCTCATCCATGTTTTGTTATATAACTTAAACATTTAAATGCAAACAAATCCAAACTTCCCTGTGTTTGCCAAGAGAAGGGTTTGTGAACACTATCCAGAACAGAAATGCTTTTTCTGGGGCTGCTGGGGACCACAAAGATCTGAATGATCAGCTGTTTCTGCCTTAGGCTTCTGATTCTTAACTGGATAATTTACAGAGAACAGCAAAATTATTCAAATACCCTGGCAACTAAGAGAGAGTTAAAATTATTTTTGCTTTTCAAATTAACTTCTTCTTCTTCTTAGAGTCAAGAAGTTCCTTAGCTTTCCTCTTGTTAAGGAAAATTTTATTCAGGTTCAGAAAGAGAGCTCTCAGTGAAAACCTATTCACTGTTCTTTTACTGTGATGCAGTTAAGCAACCATCTGCCCATCCTCTATTACTCATTTAATTTATACAGCACAGTACATTTACTTATATCTTTTCTGTCTGAACAGTTTTCATTTTAATGTCATTATAACCTTATTTTTGCCAGTCATGAGTTCAGTCTCAGCTGGAAAGAATGTGCTTTCCTCTCCTGTTGCCTGTTATTTTCCTCATTTCACTCTTCTGTCAATGTTATTTTACTAACACACAAAACAGGATATATGATTAGAATTAAATAGCAACATTTTTACATTTGTTTCTCTATTACATAAATGTTAGGCACATCCTAGAATTCAGCTGGCGATATACATCACCTGCAGAGCCACACATTTTCTAAATATTTAAAAAAGAAAGTATTACTTGCCTTTTAAAGCCTTTTTTTTTTACCTGTGTGATTTACACTCTATATAATTATTGTTTTTTGGTTTGTATTTTTTAAATCTGGTGGCTTTTTCTTTCCTTTTAATACAAATATCTCCATGTCACTCTACTTAGCAGCTGTATTCAGTCATAAAAGGGCCACTTGGTATCAGAAAACTCATACATATTTGCCTAATAATGCCTTTTAAGTAATCTGCCCCTTTGTTAATGGCTTTTTTTTTTTAACCAGCCATACACTAGGAATCAAAATTAGCATCTAAATGAGGATGTTTTAAACGCATGCCTAGGGGTTGCAGCTTTCACCTTATTTTTTTTTTAATAGTTTGCCATGTTAAATTATGTAAAATAGAAATGGTTTTTTAGTTTTTAATGAGCTAATGTAGACCTATCAACCCTCTCTCCCTCCTCCCCCCACTTCTCTGCTTAAAGAGTCCGCAAACTGTTTTGCAGGTATGAAAAATGGCCATGAAAGAGAAAACCCAGTGTCAGCAGGCAAAACAGATCTCCTCCTCACCAGCAGCAACAGCACCACTGCATGAAGAAACATTTGTTTGAAGTCCTTACTGAAACAGCCCCGTTCCCTATTAATCGCTTACAATACATAAAAAGAAGCAACTATTTTTATATTTAATTTCAGGAGAAGAAATTTCATTACAGCTCCTTTTAAATTGGCTTTTCATTTAATTATGGAGAAAGATTAAAGAGAACTAACAACGTGTGCTGTGGCATGGCCAAATGATGATTGGAAGGGGGAAGGAGAGATGCTCACCATCTGTGAGTGTAATGTTTGCAGGGAGTAAACAGCAAAGTGGGAGGAATTACTGGGCAATAATCTAGAGTTACCAGGTGAGATAGGTCATGGGAAGACAGGGTTCATGTCTGGCCTGGAGGGGATGCATCTCCCTTACCTGGGGAGGCCTACAGGTGTCACCGCCCACCTCTGAGGCTGGGTTGATTCAGAAGGGCAAAGAGGTTCAAATGCAATGTGTGAGAAGAAGGAGAGTACTCTGAAAACGATATGGACCTGTTAACTGGACAACCCAGAAACAAGAGAGCTGGAATCTAACACGAAACAAAACTCTAAAATTAACAGAAATTCCTGATATGTGGGGTCCATATTTAAAATTTTGTGTAATACTGATGCATTCAACTATTCTTGTTTTCCCCTTGCCTTCTCCAAAACCTTCAGTGGTGTCACATGCATAATAAAAACAAATTCCTCTAAACTGAGTCAGTAACAAAATGTCTCTCTGGTGGTGTTGTTATTGTAGTTGTTGTTGCAGTTGTTGTTCTAATCCACATCAAGATGAACTGACAGAAGAATCACATCCCCTGACATCATGTCTTATAACGCAGCCCAGAACACCATTATCCAATTTTGCTACATGTGGACATATGGTAACAGGTCTGGCTCACATTGAGCTTGGTATTCAACAGGACCTTCAGGATTTCTCCTGCAAAATTCTTTTGTGAATGGGAGGCCCCAAGCATTTGCTGGTGCTTGGGATTGTTCTTTCCCAGATGCAGAACTTTCCTCTTCAATTCCATGCTGTTTCTGTCATTCCATTTCTCCAGCCTGTTGAGGTCCTTCTGGATGGTTGTGTGAACCTCATTTGTATCAGCCACTCTTCTCACTTTTGTGCTATCAATGAACTTGCTTAGGGTTCCCTCTGTCCCTTCACCCAGATCATAAACAAAGGCACTAATCGGGATTTGACCCACTATTGACATCTAGGGTACACCTCTGGTAATCGGCCTCCAATTAACTACATCTCACTGATGAAGTCCTCTGGGCCCAGACATTCAGCAAGCTTTTAGTTCACTTCACCTCTCATCCAGCCTGTAATTGATCAGTTTATCTCTGATTAGAGAATCATAATATAGGTTTGGGCTGGAAAGAGCCTGAAGGATCACCTAGTTACAACCTCCCTGCCATGGGCACAGACTCTTTCCAATTGACCAGATTTCTCAACTACCATCCAATCTGGCCTTGAACACTTCCAGGGACAGGGTGTCCACAACCTCTCTGGGCAACCTGTTGTGGTGGTTTGCTACCCTAATTTCTTAATGATATCCAACCTAAACCTACCATCCTTCACCTTGAAGCCATTTCCCATTATCCTACCTCTACATGCCCTTGTAAAAAAGTCTCTCTCCAGCTCTCTCTCCCTACATGTCCTTAAATGCCAAAACCACATCACTTTATGTTGCAGTGCGTTTGTGTTCATTATATTTTTATTCAATTACCCTCTGTATTGTTAAGTTGTACCCCACCCCCACCATGTTAATAGTTTAGTCCAAGTTGTGCCCTCGTACCCCAGCTGCCAATCCACCCTGATACTTTCCCCTTGCTCCTGAATGTTGCCTGTTCCCCCCCATTAAGTTGTCAATCCTCCCTTGTGACAATCCCCTTTAGAATTCCCTTTGGAATTCCCCTGTTCCTCCAAGCCCCATTGGCCCATGTGCCCCACTCTCCTCCCCTGGTGTTCCCCATTGGTTTATGTATCATGTAACCCCGCCTTGTGTTCTTCCCCTAAGTCTCCCCTATTGGTTTATTATTTGTACACTCCCCTTGCTCCTCACCCACACATAAGTTGCTGTAGCCCTGTATCTTTCGTCTTTCATCTCTGGAACCTTCAATAGAAGGAATAGACCCCTTTTGGAAACCACGTGGAAGACCTCTCCCTCATCCTTGCTCCTGGCCTCGATGCTTGAGAGCCTGTGCCATAAAGCATCAGCCCTAAGCTGTATCCCGGACTGTGCTGCTTTCTGGAAACAGCCCACTCTTGGCCCGGTGCTGGGAGTTGGCTGAGGAAAATCCAGCACTGTGTCAGCCTTGGAGTCTTTTCTTCTCCAGGCTGAATAATCCCAATTCTCTGTCCCTTTCCTCATAGGAGAGGTGTTCCATCTAATCATGAAGGTCTTGTGGGAGACTATGTCAAGAGCCTCATTGAACACAGAAAACATCCACTGTTCTCACCTCAACTATCAAGCCAGTCATTCCATGATAAAATGTCAGGTTTGTCAAACATGGCTTTCCCTTGGCCAATGCTGACTGCTCCTGACTAGTGACTTCCATGTCCTTCATGTGACTGGAGATGGTTTCTAGGATCTGTTCTGTCACCTCCCCAGGGCTTGAGAAGAGGCTGACACGCCTGCAGTTGCCTAGGTTCTCCCTCTTGCCCTTGTCCTGTTTTCTTGAAGGCTGCCTTTCCCCAGTCCTCAGGCACTTTTCCATGAATTCAGACAATAATCAAGAGTGATCTAGCAATGTCATTAGCCAGCTCCTTCAGTGTTCATGTGTATATCCCACTAGGGTCCATGGAGTTACATGGTTTGCCAAAGTATTTGCTGACCTAATTCTCTTCCACCAAGGGTACAATGGTTTTTATTACCTATAAATAGCACAAACATTTTACTACAGAAGAAAATAGATGAAGAGGTGTATCTGTTCCCTATGTTCCCTTGCAATTCCATGAGTTTTTCTTATATACAGTGATTCCTAAATTACTATTCCCAACCTGCCATGACTCGTTGTCATGTGATTACCTGCAATAAGCAGCTGATTTACTTTTCTCTACTTTGTATAATCCTTCCAGACAATCACATGGACTTCAGTGTTATTTTCTTCAAATTTTTTGCTTCTTTGTTCTGTGTTTGGCAGCTCTGATTTGATCCTAAATGTTTTCAAAGTTCTCCCTTTCAAAAGGAAGATGTTCTAGCTCTGGCACCAACAAAGACCCTGCCATCCCTGAAAAGGACAAGACTTGGGACCCATCAAAAAGAAACAGCAATGTTTTCAATCAAAATGAAAGCAAACCTTGAGACTCATTTAATGACTTTCCAATAGAAAGCAGAGATCTTATGAAAGCATCACCATGTGGGAACATAAATATTTCCCACAATATTTAATATTTATAAATCAGACAGGAACTAGGAGAGCAGGAGAGTAAGGGATCAAGACAGCTGTAAGTCCTTGGCCCAATAGTGCAAAGGAGCCACTAGTTTAGTAATTTCATTTGCAGATATTTTCTCTTGCATAAACTAAGGTCAAATACCTACATTATAAATAGAATATAAAAATAGAACTAAACCAACCCTTTTGAGTTGTGATTGAATCAGACATATTATGAATCCATATTTTCCTCTCCATCCTTGATTTTTTTGCACTTATCGAATTGTACATGTTCTATGAAAGGTCTAATGGTGTAAGATGCAAATATTTGTGATATCTCTTTAGGTTCTGTTAACACAAGTAGAAGGGTCTCTATCCTTCTTCACTTAGGAAAACAGGTGGAAGAGCAGTCTCTGATGTGGAAATCAGGGCCTGTCCATTTCTAAGAGAGCAGAAGTAGAAAACAGAGTTCTATGATTTTTCTTTCATCCACAATTAATTTAACTTATATATATTATAATTTATTATATTTAACTTATATATATATACCTTAATAACTGTTTAATTTTATTTTTATAATTAACATCAAAAATACCTAACCTTTTGGGTGGGACATTATTTTTAACATGGCAGAAAAACAAATAAGTCACTGTATCAGAAGATGGCAACAAAATATAATTAGGTCATTAGTAAAACCACCTGTATAAATGAAAATATTTTAATTTGTGGTGAGATTTTAATATGCAGGATATCTCCAGAAACTCTTGAGAGAGGAGTACAAGGATGACAGGTTCTCAATGCTATTTAAAATTAATTTTTACTTAGATTTGCAGAAAGTAAATGAGGTTCCAGGTGTTATCTGAATTATAGAGGAGTTGGATCTTGTGAGCAATATGTGTCTGAAATAAAATGATGGACAGGCTATTGGGCAGGCTGGAACCACTTGTAACATTGGCAAGGAGTAATTGGGGAATCTGCTAGTCCCCATGGTAAATCCTTCCATTAGTTGGCTGTTCTCAGTAGCTAGAAACTGATACTTTTTTTTTTTTTTTTTCAGTGTTCACTAGGCCTACATGTTTCCATTTTATTTTTATTGACCTTTCCTGTTTTATATCTTATGGGTAGAATAAATCAAGTAGGGTATCACAGGACTAACCAAGAGGAACTGAAGTTTAACTCAGGAATAATCCCATTTAATTAGAGACATAATCACCTTAAGAATATGCCCTTCATTATTATAGTATCAAACAAGGCAGAATATTCCCTCAGAATTTACAACTTCTGTTGATAATCCTTTAAACTGATTAAAATTTTAAATAATTGCTAATAGCTAAGTACAAAATTTTAAACTTTTCATTTAGATTCTTACCATATGTCTATTTTTAATTTCCTTTGGGTTTTCTCTTATTTTTTTTTTCTTATTATCTGTCACATTTTAGAAATTGTGCCTACTTATTCTTTATGCTAAGCTTTGACTTCATTTTATGCATTTCTGATATCTGTTTTATGGTTAGTTTTTAATCATGCCATTCTCTTTTCTCAAATCTCTGTTCTCTACATTTTTCTAGAAGCAAATCCACTTTTCTTCTCTGCTCATTCCCTCAATTATATTTCTTTTGATTATTTTCTTTCCCATTTTTTTTCATTTTGTTTCTGATATTTCATCCCATATTTTATATGCATATGACAAAGTAAATGTAGATTCATGGGAACTATTTCACTTACATCCATCCTCATACACCAGCCACATGCTAGCTACATTAAACAAAAAGTGTAAAGACACAAACCATAATAATACCTCTATTTTCAAAGTTACTTGTTTCACTAGTAATTCAGCTTTAGGGATGTGTAAAATACTTACTAGATGTAAGATGTAAGGTGCAGATACTAGATGTGCTGTGTGCCACAGTAACAAAGACTTTTCTATTCGCAGAGCTAATTGTATTTTAAAATATAGTTGTTCCCCTATATTTTTCAAAGGGGGGGGAAAAACCCTTTCCAAAGTTGCTTCTTTTTTGTTTAAATATATCATAGCATCCACATTTTTAATGTTGGAAACTGAAAAATAACCTCACAAGTACTGCAACACCTTCTTGAAAACATGGTCTAGAGAAGAGTTTATTTTGGTCCAATTAAAGCTCTACAGAGTGAAAAAGACTGTCGTGAAAACACACCTTCATATGTCTTATTTATATCTCAAATCTATTTTCAAATAGTCTGTTAAGCATAATTTCAGATACAAGGGTGCAGCTTTTTGGCACCAAGTCATGTCCTGTAATTTGAGCTGCTGACCCTAGAGCTGCCATATTTCTGCCTAGCATTTAAGAAAATTATGCAACTACTATGCAGATCTAAATGTATATAGGGAAAGATGAGTACATCTAGGAGTTAGATGAGGAGGCTGAGGACACACAACATGGTGAGTTATAGCCAGTTACCCACACAGATGGTAACGCTGGCTATAACTCACCATGTTGTGTGTCCTCAGCCCACTCCAGCTGAGGAGTAAAACATGTCAGTTTAAGCCACTTCCAACAAGGTTTAGACATGAGGGAAGCAGATGGATCTTCAGGATACCAGCAGACTTGTTTATTGTCAGGCCCAACTCCATCAGTCCATTAAGCATACTCTGAGCTTCAGGCACAAGCACAGAAGGTGTCCCATGGATCACAGCGGGGCTATGTGTCCAGCTTAAAGTTAAGCATATACTGAAATAGGATAGAAATATTGCTCTGTTTAAAGCTGCAGTCCGTGCAAACTTCGTAGTGAAGCTGAAGCCTCTGGCTCAGTACCTGTTTTACTTAAGTATTTAAAAATTTTTATGTAGTCTCATAGATATCAATCATTCCATTAATACAATCTACTGCTAAGAATGTGTGGAAATGGTTTTCTCAGCTGGCACAAGCCCATAATCCAACCCAAGGTGCATCACCAGTAAGCACTGTCATCTCAGTTTACCTGCTCAGAGCCAAGTGTTCACAGAAGTACTTTAAAATTCATGTCTATATATAAATAAAACATTTTAAAAAGCAAAATACATTGAGGAGTTTTCCAAACACACAGAAGTCTGTCTGACGCCAGAACCTCTTTAGTCAGTGGTTGTGTCCATCTATTCAAGGCAATGTTTTGTATAGATCTTTTCATTAGCACAACTGACTCTGAACACTTCTGATCCACAGCACACCTGTGAGGCATATATCACATCCAGCTTTGTGGATGTGCTGGCTGAGGCCAGAAGTTAAAATCTGATTGTCCATAAAGGTGAACATGAAGTCAGTGTCTGTCCACAGTTCTTAACCCATCAAACTGACTCATCTTTTTCATTTCCAGTGTAACAACAGAGAAGAAGCAAGGGTTTAAATAAGCAGAATGACTTTTTGTTGGTCCAGAGGTTGGTGAACCATAAGCACTAAGAGCCCATCTGAACTTTATGTGCTCCTATTCAATTTCTAACCTAGTGAATAATGTCAGATACTGCACTGCTTACTACTGAGATTTTTGTCATGGTGAGTAGTCCTGGAAGTACATGCCTGAGGCTGTTACTTCTAAAATAAGAGAAATCAAAAAATAAGATAGGCACAATGTCAGTAAGATACACATACTCTGGACTTCTTCTATACATGTTCATGTTATTTCAACATCATATCTTAAATTATGCCATGTGGCTATAGTCCATTAAAGCATTCTAAGTCAACCACTTAATGTATTAATGATTCTTTAATAGGAGGGAGGTGTCATCCTTTTTTTTCAGGTAAAACTTGAAGCATAATGGGAAAAACTTGTTAAGTCCAAGGTTACATCCCAATTCTGCTTCTTAGCACAGGCCATCAGTCTTCTGTTTTAGCCATTAGATTTCTGCCTTTCAAAGACTTTCCTTCAACATTAATTACAGGCAGAACACGTAATTTTCTTTATCCTTTTGCACTTTTTTTTGCACTAACACCTCATTTCCAGCCTTTCCTGCTCACCCCCACCGTGTCTTATTGTTTGGGGAATAATTTCTATTGATTAATACAAGTTTTCTTCATGCAATATATAGTACAAGGAAATCAAACTTACATTGAAGCTTCACAATATAGTGTTAATAACCCTACTGGCTGGAAGTTAGCCAACTAGCTAATCATTACGGCATGAGCATAGGCACCTCACAGCATGTCATATCACTGAGGTAATAAACAATAGATTTGTTAATCTAGTATGAAAGGATTATCTTTGCTCTGCAACCACTTCAAAACCTTCTCCAAGCATTTCTGCAGAACTCTCACACTGCAGATACATTTAGTCAGTTGTGGTTTACAAAACAAGAACGTCTGAAAATACCGGTGTAGGAATTAATGCTATTTTGCAGTATAATGTATATCATTCCATTAATTCTTTTCACCAGTCTTCCTCAGTGATTCTTTCAAATAGAAATGCAAAGAATTATGGTTTTGAGGTTTTTTTCTTCCCATTTGATTCCAAAATGTGTCTCCTATTTATGTAGGAAATGTTATTTAATAACTTTTTTGTAAATTGCAGTTCCCAGTTTGTCATCAAGTGTACTAAATGACAAATATATTTAACTATAAAAATGTCTGTTAACGATAAAACAACTTCTCTTATCTGCATACTAAATGGTATGATAAAACTACCTTGATATTAATTTTTTGTTTTCAGTCATGCTAAGCTAAGAACAGTCCATTTGTATCTCGGAGAAAAAATCAGAGTGATCTGGAAGATATATATAATTTAAAACATTTAATGATTTGATTCTTTCTGATAGTAAAATTGGATGGAAGCATATTTTATAGAATTTGAAAACCAGTCATCAATGACATTTTGCTACCTCTGTGGAAGAGAAGGAATAATTAACACTTTTGTTGCAGAAAGCAATGTTCATTATACCTCTGCTTTTTATTACTAATGGCAGATTGGAAAAAAAACCCAAAGAGGTCACTGAGATCTGTTCTTCTGATAAAGCTGCCTTTACTGCTCTGCTCACTCTATTTCCATTTATTTTCAAAAGTATTTCTCATTATGTTTGGTTGCAGTCATTCAAAGTTGAATTGTTGATAAAATGGTGCACATATCTGTGACTATTCATGAAGTTGAAGGTAGGGGACATTTATCCCCTGGTGGGAGGCCTCTTCCCTGAGCTGCTTGGACTTTAAAGTGAGGGAGGGAGGCTGGGAGCTGAACTCCACGGGAGCAGAAGTAGCAATGCTTTGGGCAGCAAGGCTTTTTGCAGTGATGCCCCCACCTTGGCCACTGCAGCTGCTTCTCAGGCCACCTGGGCTGCAGGGAACATTCATCCAGCACAGAGTGGCATCTTCTGCTCCTCAGCATGTCCCCTCAGGCTGTCCCGATGTGTCTCCCCTGTCCTTGACATCCCACGCAATGTGGAGCCCACAGGACTGGGTTTCTTTCTTCGTTCTTCTGACTTGGAACTCTGTCTCTACAAAACAAATCTGTACTTCTGCACTCTTCCATCTTAATTTTTGAAACTGAAAATTTTTATTGTTTTATTTAATGCCAAGAGCCCTACCTGCTCTTATATCCCTGCCTCTTTCCAGCTTTCCAGGTCTTCTCATTTAATGGGCTGTTTTCTCCATGGAAATTCACAGATTTCCTAATTTTATGTCAATGTGTTATTTCCTGCTTGTGTTCCTTACTTCAGCCACACATTTTGCCTTATTATTGCTTTCTCTTCAAAATTCCAAACTTAGGTCCTACTACAGAGTGTGCCTGTGTTGTTTCCCACCCTTCTATAGCACAAAGACATTGAAATAAATGAGGATAGATACTAGTATCAGCCTATCTTTTGCATTAGCAATTCTAGAACCTACCATGTGTGAGCATTTTAGAGACAATTCAGGCTTCTGAAAAATTGTATATTTTTAGGCTGTAGTAGCCAATGAGAGATTTGTAAGGAATCCAGGCCACCTGGATCCTGTGGATTTTGGATGGATCCTGAGCTAAGTCACATAGAAGGTAAACAAATCAAGAAAGAACACGTAGTGTTAATATTAGGATAAAGATCTCAATCAGAAATCTGATCACAGTGCAAGGTTCTGATGAAACCTTTGTGTTGCCTGGTTTCCAAAATGATCTTCAGAGCTGGAGCTACTCCAGCTTTCCTAGGAAATTTCTCTGCCAACTGTGAAAGTAAGACTATACTGTCTCTATCATACTCCTTTAATTTGGTAAGCCATATATCCATGGTAAAGTTTTTGAGGTTTTGCAGTCTTACTTTGTATTTAATGTCTTTGTTAGGGCTACCTTAGTTTAACCAGGAATTATCTCCATGTTCCAAGAGTAGTCTTTCCAGAGGAGTAACTTAGGAAGCAAGTGACAATATGTGGAGAGGAAGAGTAGGAGGACATAGTCCTTCCATTAAGGGTTTCTGTCTGACAGGTGCTTTCTGAAGTGGAAAAAGGGCAGAATTTTAGTCCAGACTTATGTAACAAGACATGACTGCACCTAAGACTAATATCTCGGAGGCAGATGAACCTTGGATTGCCTCATGCAATTGCCTCATGACTTTGTGTTTTCTCTCTTTTATCCTTGCACATGGAAGGTGAGATGTTCATTTTGCCAAGGATGGAGGTATACCTTGATTTGCTGCCTTTTTTCTTTTTTTTAATTATAGATTAACTACTACCAAAATAACAGATCTTTCATGCAGGTAGAATAACTTAGTAGTGGATATGGTGATTCTGTGTTAGGCTAAAAAATGGGGGTTTTTATCTATAATTCCTCCATTTTCATATAGAGCTGTGGAAAGTGTAGTGTTCTGAGACAACAACTCCCTTTGCTTATCTAGCACAAATACCTTTAACAATGAAATACAGTCAGATTCTTTTCCTTGTTCTGCTCAGGTTTTATCTTGAACCTGGGAAACCTTCTGTGCAGGAAATCAGAATCCAAACTCTCAAACTGCTCTGAGAAAACTTGTGTTTGATCAATCTGCCTTTTCCAACGGATTTGCTGTTTGTCGGGGTTTTTTTTAATAACACCTGAGAGCTTTGCTTCATCTATGACAAAATGTTTTTGAATCTCCTAGAGGCAAAGGGATAGACAAGAAGGCAGGGTTATGGCAGCAGTTACAGTCCTACCCTTCTGTCAGAGTTGTACTCAGTCAATGGAGCTGCAGAGGCAAAATCAGGATAGGTTTTTAAGAGTATCGGCAGAAAAGAGAAGCCAGGTTGGCTTTCAAAGGCTTGGGGAAGTCTGCAAGGCTTGCAAGTAGAAGTCATCTCTCAACTTGATGATGACAAGACTTAATGAATAAAAACTGAGCCATTGTCCCTCTTCTGGGCTATTTTCAGAATCTTCTTTCAAGGTAGAGCAGCCACTCCAGAGCAATACAGAATAAAATGGCAGTGTTCCACAGGCTGTCCTACCAGCATGAGCCTTACTGAGATCCCCTCAATAGCCCATTTTAAAAGGAATTACAAAATACAATGAGTAACAAAAAGGCCTGCTTCAAACAGATTTCAATCATGATGAGGTGCTGATTTGTTACTGTAATTTAATACCTCCAAGTAATTAGTTCAGCAAAGACAGGAGGGACAGTGTCAATCCTAGGGGCAAGCAGAGGTCTTTCTGGCAAAAGACCAGCCATTCAAGCATTTTTGCAAGAATCCCCATGTTTCTTTAGAAGATGCACAGGACATGTAAAATTAACATCTAATCTGAAAGGAAAAAAATAGAATACAAATCAATCACCAATTATCTAGTTTTACAGCTACAATCTACAGTTCTTTTATTTTGCCCTCATCATCTTTCAGACAGGTATTTAGAAGCTCCTGCAGGGCCAGTGAGCTTCACTGCATTTGTTAGCCTGCCCATAGCTGTACCTGCCTAACTGAAAGCACACCAAAGCACACCTCCCACTTGCCAACTTCTGCTGCCAGAAATTATTAGAATAGTGTTTGTTCCATTATTTCTAAATTAATTTTAAAATTCTGTCAAACAAGCAAACAACAACAACAACAAAAAAAAAAACAACAAAAAACCAAACAAATAACCAATTACTTCTATTAGCACAAATAGCTGGACAAATCTTACAGGAGCTACACACATTGCTGGGATGATGCTCTCTCTGATATAGAATTTGATTAGCTATAATGTTACCTTTATAGAGTATAAATGCCTATGAGAGCCTGGAGTGATCCCCAGTATTTCTGTGAAGTCACTAAATTTACTTCAGAATTTGAAGCAGAGTACCTAGCAAAACTTTGCTGTTCCTGTCTTTGACATTCAAGCCAGTGTTTTCATGTAGAGTGCTTTTCAACCCAAGGAAGTGGTTGTGTGAATGACTTTATAGAAAGGCTCTCTATACAACCTGAAAAATATACAGGCTCTGCAGTTTCCAGATTCTATTAATAAACAGGTATAAAGCCGTTTTCTTTCAAGGCAATTTCCAAAACAAGTGCAGCAGTATCAAATGACAAATCTTTTGGGCAAATCGAACATCTTTGGGGGCTAATTTGCTACTGTGATAGAGACTTCCATTTTTCAGGAGAAACGTGGAAAATGAAACTGAGAAATCAGATTGCACAATGAAATTTTCTTTCCCTTGCCTCAGAATAATAAAACCTTCTAACAGCAGAGGTATGGAAGAATTACCTGAGGTGTGGATCATGGGGAACTCATGAACATCAGCCAGGATTTGTTGATGTTGTCATTGTTCTAAGTGCTGCTCCTCTTAATAGCAGGGAACAGTATTCTTCTCTTAGCTGTCATGATTATTTCACCCCATCTTTTTACCTGTACACTATTAATTTTTTGGTATTTGTTCCTTCATTACAGTCTTTGTGTGTTTACCATGAGTTTTTATAGAATGAATAGTTACAATGAAGTTGAGATTTCTTGTCTTAGATTAATGGTGGTAAAAAATATTTTAATTCAGTGGTAATCTGCTCTTCTGTCTATCAGGTGAAGTGGAAAGATAGAAATAAGTGGTTTATTTTCCATCTGAACACTTATATGGCAAAAGGGATATTTTATTTTCTGCAGTTAGTGCATCTGGCTATAGTCAAAGGTCATGGTGTGTCCCTGTACGGACATCAAATGGCAGTTGTGCCAGTTTGTATACCAGATGTTGGACTGCTAAATAAAACAATCCATACTTTCTACAGAGCCAAAACCACATTCTTCTCCCATGAAATGAGCTGCAAGATGCATACAAATAATTAATAAATAAATAAATAAATAAGAGGGGAATAATTTATTCAGGTGCCTCATTACAGAGGTAGGTGCCTATCTTTGAACTTTCATGTGTGATTATCTGGCCATTAAAGCATGATAGGCTGGGTTTTTTAGGAGCCTTTGATGAAGCACTTGGAGACATCTATGCAGACTCTTTCCATTAGATCAGCTTTGTGTGCAAATCCAGTGACTCCTTTGAGAAACTGGAAGAGATTAGAGAGAGATAACTCTGTTCTTTAAAAGTTGATGCTGCTTCTTTTCTGGTATTTCTCTCCTGTAAACAAAGTTTTTGGTCTACCTTGCCTCCCTCCCCCTTTCCCAGTGAACAAAGGAGCACAGAATTCATTTTGCTTCTCTACGTGGCTTTGTTTCCTTTGAGCTTTCCTTTACTATATCCATCATCTATTGGCCCTACAGACTATCTAACAAGTCCTGCCTCTGATGTGTTTGAAGAGAATTCACTTTTAGTTATTACGCCTTAACAACCTGCTCTTCAGAACCCTTTTTTGGCTTGCCTTATTGTGTTTAACACCTACTTGCCAAAGCTTTTCTCTTTTTTCTTCTTTTTTTTTTTTTTTTTTTTATTATCTTCCTCACTTGAACAGAACTTCAATTTGGCAGTCAAAATTATTACATTTAATAATGTCCTTCATCTCATTGTTAATTTCCTACTGCCTAAAATGCATCAGCCTGGGAGGAAGGAATTGTCTTACTAGAGATTGTTTTGATAGTTAGCATATATTTGCTGAATCCATGGCAGTATCTTTAAACACTCTTTTTTCTCTTCACAAGCATTTTGACAGTGTTTTGCCATTTGACTCCCTATTGAATTTCTTTTCATTATGCTTCACCATTTCTACCATAATCCTTCCTCTTGAGAATGCTGTGTACCAAAGTTCACGTATCTACCCTCTGAGTCTCTTGGGTCTTCATCAAGCTTGAGAGTAAATCCAGAACAGCAACTTGAAATTAGTGCATCGGGTTTGCCTGGCAAGGTTTTGCCAACAAGGAAAGATAGAAAGGTGTTGATTCTGTCAGAAGCTGCCAGAGGCTTCCCCCATGTCCAGTGGAGCCAGTGCCAGCTGGTTCCAAGATGGACCAAGGCCAAGTCCATTGGTAATAGTAGTAGCATATCTGGGATATATTCAGGACAGGGGCAAAAATATGAAAAACAACTCTGTTTGCAACCAGAGAGAGAAGACAATATGTGAAAGAACTCTGCAGACCCTGAGGTCAGTGAGGAAGGAGGAGCAGGAGGTGCTCTATGTACAGGAGTAGAGATTCCCCTGCAGTCCAGGATGAAGACTACGATGGGACAAGCTGTTGCCCTGCAGCTTATGGAGGTCCACAGTGGAGCAGAGATTCACCTGCAGCCTGAGAAGGTACAACTGCCTGAAGGAGGCTGTCACCCCAGAGCGATGCAATGCTGGAGCATGGTCCATGAGGGACCCCATGGCGAGCAGAGGAAGAGTGTGAGGAGTCCTTCTTCTGAGGAGGAAGGAGGAGCAGATGCAAGATGTGAAGACCTGACCAGAGCCCCCATTTCCTGTCTCCCTGGGACAATGGAGGTGAGGTACATAATATGGGGAGTGAAGTTAAGCCTGGAAAGAAGGGAGGGGTGGAGACAAGTTTGTTAAATGGTTAACTTGTTTTTATTTTGTAATCCTACTCTGCTTTCATTGATAATAAATTTTCCTCAATTCATGTCTGTTTTGCCCATGACAATAACTGGTGAGTGATCTCTCCCTGTCATTACCTTGACCCAAGAGTTTTGTTGTATTTTCTCTCCTCATTTCAGACGAGGAGTGATGGAGTGGCTCTAGTGGGCACCTGGCATCCAGGCAGTCGACCCACCACAGACAGTATAGTCTGAATACTGTACTTGTCCTCTGTATTCCTGGCATAGATATCCTGCATTAGATGATCAGAGTTGCTTATCTGAGATGACTCTTAGCCGTCTTTTATGCACAGGACCAATGCTCCACCAGCACAACTGTTTTTCCTACATTTTTGTGCTCTTGCATTGCACAGTATTTCTCTTTGTATTCCTTCTACCAAGATTTTTCTATGTGCATAGATATGCCAAATCCTCAAGGTAAATTATTCAAAGTAGAACAAATCTATGAGATTCAACATATACAAGTAGCATTTTTCCCCAAGGTCTTATATGGATGTCAAGTTTCTTTTTTGATTTTCTTTTATAAAGAATGTTGTTTTGTTCGGCACTCCTTTTGGCTCATTGTCAGAAGACAACATTAGAGAAATTTTCATTTGTCTTTGGAAAAAAGGTATTGGGGAAAATGCTAAGAAACTTTTTGTTTTCAAGACATGGACTTGAGTAGGGGATAGCCATCATCCTTTTAAAGAAATAGAGAACATTTTTGTTAAAGGTTAGGGGTACTGAAAATGTCAAAGAAAATAATAAAAATTTTATTACTTGGTGTTGCAACAAATACATTGTTGGTATTTTTCAGGTTTTGTTACTACTACTACTACTACTATTATTATTATTGTTGTTGTTGTTGTTGTTTCGTTGTTATTGTTATCATTATTATTATTCCTATTTTAAACATACATATAACTAACTGGAACTTTGGGTTCTAAATTAAGGTCAGACATAGAGAAGAGAAAACAAAACAGTTCCTAAATGTTTGTTGCAGGCAACATCAGAGCAAATTCTCAATGAGTGATGTCTCTATTGAAGTGTGTGTGTTTTGATCAGGGATCTCAGCATAACTTGACTCCAACTGTAGCTGTTGGTTTCCACACAGCAAAGAAAAGGATTTATGGATAGATAATGCATGCAGAGGAATTTTTTTCTGGAAACAAAAGAGCAGCTCTATATATAGTCTGAGTAAACAAACAGGATACTAGAGACTACAAAAAGGAAATAGGACACTACATCTATATTTAAGTGTCTCTCGTCATACAGTGCCAGTGGAATTCTGATGTCTGTTTCCAACACGACCCAGGTGAAATCCAGATTTAATTAATTGTACCCAAATAAATCCCAACTAAACACAGATGTTAGGGAGGACGACATTCTTTGAGAAAAGCAGGAGGAACCACAGAATGAGATAGACCTTAAGTTTTGGCAAAACAGCAGAGAGGGATGTGGGGGCACATGAAGGACAGTGTCAGAGAGAAGGTGAGAGCAATATGGCCAAGGAAGACACCAGAGACCTGTAAAAGTATGGGATATAAGTAGATCACTCTTCCCATAAATTTTTGTTTCCATTTTAATTGTAGACTGAAAAATAAAATTGAAATTGGAAAAGGCTGAAAAGTTTACTAAGCAATGCTTCACTGGCAGCATTTCAGACATCCTTTTCCTTTGCTGCAGCAGCAGCACCACCTAATCTGTTTTCCTCACCAGTTAATGATCGAAATACGTCACATTCATGGGGAAAGGTTTTTGTCACCAACCTGATTTTTTTAAGAAGACTTTTCCCTAACAGTGTGATTTAAGGTTTTCTGTATTTTCTAATGGACCACTATGCATACACTCATCCATCTCAAAAATACACCACCTACTTTGCTTTCTGTCTGACCCTTCTAATTGCTTGTGATCTTCACTGATGGGATGTGAAGTGTTTTGCTGTTTGCCAAGGACTGAAGATAAAGAGAAAAAATACCAAGAAATCCTTGAAAGTTGAGGGAAGAAAAGAAATTCAAATGAGGCCAAAATGGGAAGCATAGAAACATTTTCAGTTTAGTAGAAGACTAGCATTTTTCTAAAGTCTTTAGAACAACAGTTCTCTATGCCCAAAGTAAATACCAAATACTCCTGACTTTTGGTAAATAAATCGATGCTGATATTCTGCCCTGACAGACCTGAAACACAGAGTAAGTAATTAACCTTCAGCTTGTCAGATCTGATACTTAGTCATCATCATCAGAGTCACTAAAGGTATAAGCCCTGAAGGAAAATATCATTCTGCTCCTGTCACTCTTATTTGTGGACTAAGTCACACAGTGAAAGTTTTTCTAAACTCATTTCAGATGAAGAATGGTGCTTTTACAGTTGGTTTAATGGAATAATGAGCAAGTTGAAAGGTCTTGGTGTAATATTTAAGTTTCAGATTTAATTTTAGGCGGATCATTCTTTCACCTTGCAGTTGGCTGAAAGCTTTCCAAGTTTTCCTGACTGTCATTTGAAATGAGAAGCCCTATCAGATTGTAATGAGTCCAGAAAAGGACATTCAGGTCGTGCTACTGCATACCTGATCCATGCCTTTTGAAGTAGAAGTTTCTACTGTTTAAGACACTTTTCTGCAAGTTGGACATTTAAAATTTCAGGAACAGAGGCTGCTGGCTTACCAGATTCCACCTGATCCAGTGGTATTGTTTAGGTTCACAGGCTTCTGTCTGCTAGATCAATGGGATGACTACCCCTTCTAAAATCTCTATCCCTTATATGTATTTGCTTGAGTACTATTTAATCTTGCAGCAGAACCCCTCAGGAAGGATAGGATTCATGCCAATGGTTTATATGACTAATTGATTCTTGTAGACAAAACCAATGCTAAAACAAGCACTGCAGATGCCTCCCTCCTTAAGGTGGAAGCCAAAGAGGCTCTCTGACACTCTTTGAGCTGTTATCAATTAGTTCCATGAAACATTGCCAGAAAGTGTTTGCTTACATTGGGAAACAGTGAAGATATGATACATTGAGGTTTCATTAAAATATAGGGGCCCAGATTTAATTTTTACTCTCAGGTAGAGGATATGGAAATCTCACTGGAGTTTTGTGGCACTGAAAAAAACAAGTTTGGCCTCAGTAATTAATGCAATATGGGTTTTTTTCTTAAAAGAGATTTTAGATAATAAGCAACATTTTCTTTATTATTTCTCCTTCCAAAAATAACAAGGCATGTATAGCCTGATGCTGAATAGACTGGGGGCAGGGGCGGGGGGGAAGAGGAGGACAGACATTTTTTTATCTTGCCCCCTATAATAGATTTTTCCTTTTGCTCAATTCTCTCTGTGAATAACAAGAGTGGCAGCCATTTTCTCTCAGCTCAACATCAAAACCCCTTTCATCTGCTGTCTAAATGCAAACAAAGCAAACCTTCCACCAGGCCTTTCTTTCCAGATAAATTAAAACTCTCATGTCCTGGGGCCTAAATCAAGCCTACAGGCCTTCCCTAGATAAATCCTTTCTCAACCTGAAATCTTCTTGCTACACGTGCTCCTTGTAAGATAATTTTGCAGTAGCTAATCAATAATGCAACAGTAAATTGCATTTAAATAAACATTAGCGGCCCTCTTAATGAATAAAACCTCATTTGCAATTTGTCAAAGTCACAAATGCTGGACTCTTTTGATATTCATTAGAATATTGGAAATTGGAGCTTTGACAGGTTTTATGTATGTTGCAATTATGATTTTTGAGAATAAAAGAAGTGCTTTATTTTCACAAGAATTCTTGAATAAAAACAGTGATATATGCTATGGACATGATAGATCTCAATTGCCGCCTTATTAAAAAAGCAGAAAAAGAAAAAGGGCCCTGTTACAGTCACAAATTTAAAAAGGTTGAAATGTACTATACATATATTTTGTAAGAATGTATTATGAAATTCCTTCTTTTATATGAAGAATTTTAATTAATTTGCTGTGATCCTAAGCTTTGGAAAAATAGAATTCTTGGTAATTAATTTTTATGTGGCAATACAGTATTACAGTTGTATGTGTCGCTAATTTTGTAGTGAAATTGCAAAATAAAAGCATGTTTACACATCATATATTGTAAATTCACTTAATAAGGTTTTTTTTTTATTTTATTTTATCCCCATTTTTCAATGGAAGCACTTCACATAAATGTCCCCATGTGAAACATCAGCACCATGAACATTACTGCATGAATTCACCGCTTTATAAACGAAGTCATACACCTGGGATGAAGCAAAAATTCTAATTTTGAGAACCATTAGGTTGTGGAATAGTGTCCCAAGGGAAAAAGGAGAAGCCATAACCACAAGCTATTTAAAAACAAATTGGAAAACCTGAGCAGTACAGAGTAAAGAAGAGAACATCACTGGGAGAGAGACACAACACAAATTATGTGCAAGTTGTTTTTCATTTGTTCATTCTTCAACTTCACAGAAGGATGAGGCCAAGCCAAACACAGAGTACCACACTGGTTTGCTACAGGAGTTTCTGTGGAAAAGTCCAGGTTTGTTTTAAAGCACATGTTCACACGCTCAGACACACACACACACATGTACATACTCAGATTTGTGTCTTCTGCACTGACATGGGAAATCCTACCTGAGCTTCCTTTGTGAGAAGAAATGGTAAAAGAAGATAATGCATTCCTCTTGCACTGAGGGAGTTTGAATTCATGAAGTGTGAGCTGCATTTGTGAACAAATCCCCCAAAACGTATTCCTTTCCCTTACAGAGGAAATGCAAGGCCTTTGAAAACATCTCTGTAATAGTTTGGGTTGAAAGACTAGGCCCTCTGTGTGAAGGGTGTCTGAATATATTTCATTTGTTAGATTTAATTGATTAAATTGATTTTTGATTAATTAGCTTTATTAGATTTATATCTGTATATATTTTCAAATTAACTAAATATTAAAAAGAAATATGTGGTAGAAAAGCTTGTACTATGAGCAATATCTATTTTTATGCACACCAACACGCATGAATGAGGACCAAATTTGCTTAGCTTTGAAAATCATGAAGTGCATGATGACAGGAAAGCAAGGCCCATCTTCTATGAAAAAATTTGTGGCTTTCTGTGATCTCCAGAACATTTATCCCAAAGAACTTTTAGGAGGGCAGAGGCGACCAGACAACAGGTGTATCTCATAATATTTCTTGACTGGCTCACAAGAGGCTGATAAAGATGTGGGGTAAACCAAACATAACCTGGATTTCAGCACAGCTCATGCCTTGCCTCACATCCCACCAGCCTCATATTGCACCACCTGCAGTAGTCTATTACTCCAAAAGTGTGTTCCCTGGAAAAAGTTGCATAGGATTGATTCATGGTTTCCATCTTTAAGTCAAGGCTCCTCTCTTGCCTTCAGCAATTAAGTTCCACACAGGCAAGACAGTCTTCTAGCCAGCAAAATAAACAGTGCCTTTGTCCCTTTCACTCTCCTGGTCTGTGCTCAGTGCCATTCCTGACCTTGTCTCCAGGAGGTGAGCAGCTGGAGGAGCTCTGCCCACCTTTCCTCTCCAAATGCTCCAGCACAAGTGAGGAGCTGCTTTGCAAAAGCAGTGCTTCAGGGTAAGAGGTCAGTCCTGCTGGTGACAGAAGGCTTGAGAGCACAAGAACTAAGCTGGACAAAGACCTGCAGTATGCATCAGATCAAGTGTTCCCAAGCTGAGCTACTTTGGGAGACACTGCCAGCTGTAGTTTCTGTGTCCTGTGCATGCCCAGAAGGACCAATTTGCTCGGCAGGCTGTACACATTTGAAGCAGCCTGCATGCTTTTAATGGTAGGTACATCACAGTTTGTATATCTCTGCTCTCAAACTCATTACCTCAGTAAGAGTGGCTCAGGACAGAGAATCAGGGATGGCCACAAGACAACAGAAAACTGCAGGAGTCAGGAGTCTGCTCCTGTGCAAGGAAACAATCTGAAAGCTGGAGGCTGCTCTGCTCCCCACTGTCCTTCAGCTGGCACCAAGACAGCTGACAATCGATAGAGCAGGGTTGCAAACTTTTGCATGCCCAGGTGAAGATGAGAAGAGTCTTCCCAGCTAAGCACACTCTCATATCCCTTAGGTCTGTTGCCTGATGTGTGACACAGAGCAGATCCCCTGAACTCAACACCCTGGCATCCTTCAGGTGCTTCTTTATTACTGTTCTGATCTGGTGACAAAAGAGTCCTACAGCATTACCTTGGCACCACAAACTGCTTGTTAAGTACTTTGTTAGGAAATGACAGAAATTAAATGAATGTTTTTTCCACACTATGTACTATCACATTAGGTAGAGGGAATGTCAGTTATTTTTGTATGGATCCATACGTGAAACTATTTGAAGGGGGCAGGGAATGCAAGATACTAATAAAACAAGCCAACACTATTTATTTTCCTTAAAATAATTGCATGTAAAAAACTGCAGACAAAAGTTTAATATGCATGTAATTTATGACAATCCCCTCCATACATTTTTGCCTCTGACTTTGAGGGTCACTAGGAAGAAGGACAAGAACCATTCATACTCAAGTTGTAGGAAATTATTCTATCTGCTCTCTATGGAGGGAGAGATTAAGTTTCTGCACTTACTAATGCAGAAGTCACTTTGGGTTCCCTTACCAAAGCTGAGTTTGGGTTCTCTCATGGGATTGTTTATTTAGCATAGAGCACTCTGAATGCCAGACTTCAGTAGGTCTGAGCTGCATTACTCTCTATGATTTTACTCTAAGTAAACTCTAAGTACTACTACTTAAAGTATTGTGGATACTTTTGTAATTTATGAATTATAAATTTGATGCATTTTAACATTTTGGCAGAAACCAGGAAAATCGTACTCCTATTTTCATTTTCTAGCCACATCCTGAGTCTATTACTTGCCTCTTACTAAAAGAAAAAGAAAAAAAGATTAAATTGTAACAGGTGTCTTGATAAGAGCATTAGACAAACAGTTCTACAGCTGACACAAAACTCCACGCAGATATTCTCAGTACAGTTGTTAACTGTTTATTTATGCTTATATACACCCAAACTTGTAAATATTGGTTCTTGAATCAGAATGAAATAAAACTATTTTCTTATTTGTGACACAAGGCTCAAATCATAATCATTACTAGTACTATCTTTAAAAATACAGTTTCAAACCTATGAGCAGATATAGATTTTGCATTTCCATTACAATACTTTAATCTATGACCTTTGTCCTTTTATTACGATACTATTGAAATTAGGTTGTTGGAACGATGATGTGGCTACTAATTTATTCATTGCTTTTTCTTTTCCTTTTTTTTTAACCTAAGGGTAGCAGAAAGGTCTGAAAATTATTTTAAATCAGGTATTTTTTTTTATCTGTGATAATGCTTTCCCCATGAATACAGGGCTTTGTTGAGTCTGGTAAAGGCTATTACTTTGTCCTCAGGTTAATATACAGACACAAAAAATGAGATGCTGGACCTCATAAATGTAGTTAGAGCTAGTAATTGAAGGTATGACTTAACACAGGCATAACATGTTCCTAAAAGCTTTTTTAAAGCAAATATAGTTAAAATTTACAGAAAGATGATAGATAGATAGATAGATAGATAGATAGATAGAAAGAAAGAAAGAAAGAAGAAATACTATGTTGTTAGTACTAACATTTCCATTCCTACAAGGCCTCCAGCAGTTTCTCAGTACAAGAAGAAACACAAATGAATGACATTTTCACTTTCTATTTCATATCAGCTCGCTAAGATAACTTAGCTAGTCCCAATTCTTGTTTCAGACAGAAGTAAATCTGGTATAATTCCAGCACAGCCAATGATACTGCCTACACCACTGGGGTAAATCTATGAAATCATGCCTCTGCTACTCACATTTGTAGTGTGTGGAGACAAAGACAAAACAGCACCTTCCTGTCTCCTTGTGTGCACAGAACAGCCACAGTTCCTCCCCAGCATTTCCTAACACACAGTATTTCTCCACCTTTAGAATTTTGCATATCAAATACTAATGCTGTAACAGATAGTGCCAGTGCCATGGAACATAGTCACCTTTATCGCCTGTTTCCGTGTTAAAAATCTGAATAGATAAATTTCCAGTGTACCAGGATTATGCCTCGTGTGTAATTCACACAACTAACAACATGCCTTCGTTAGAGGCACTTGAGAGAATTTTACTTTGTCCATTTTAGCTTTATTTAACAACAGTCATACACCATTCACATTAGCTCAGATTACGCATTTAATTTCCTTAAGTGCTACTCTTAAAACATCGACACGCTTAATGTTGACGTCTAAATGGTACCATTTAGGCTTTGCTGTGAACACCTCATTAAAGCAAATGGAGCAGGTAAGGAGGTAAAGCATCTGCCTTTGTTGAGGCAAATGGAGAATTGTGTGCCTTTGTTTGACTGGGAACAGTTGAGCATGATTTTCAGCCTGTGTAAACTGATGTAGCTCCATAGATTTCATCGGAGCTCCTCTGATTCATATTACTTATTTCATATTGCATATTACAGATAAGGCAGGGTTTTTACTGTCCCCAAACTACTCTGCTCAGATAACATGGCATTCCCCATGTCTGTAAGGTCACTTAAGAGATGCCTCCAGAGCATTGATTGTTTATACAGTGGATATGGAGGTATTTTTTAAAAAAGGCTATTCATATGTAACCCTTCCAATGCAAAAAAAAAATAAAAATAAGAAGGGAGGAAGAGAGATATTTTTCCTGACTGGCCAAAATTTCTCTCTTTGAATAAATTCAAGAGAAGAATATTTTGAAGCCCTGAAAGTGTAAAAAAAGCAAGACAACTACACAAGTTATTCTGCATTTTTGCAGTGTTATAGGTAGAATATATATATGTGTATATATATATATTCTATATATAGGTAGGTGAATATAGGTAGATATACAACAATTACAGATTTTTACATGGATTTTTAAGCATTGTGGGCAACCAAAAAAAAAAAAAAAAAATCTAAGGCTGGGGTTTGCTAAAGTAAATAGATCAAGAGGTATTGCTAAACCACCCAAAACTTGGCTTCCTTTGCTGTAGCATCTGCAGCAGAATCAATGGATTAGAGAGAAGATTTTGTCCCTTTCTGCTGCAGCAATCTGTGACAGTGACAGATTAGACAATTTTATCTAAAACATGATTTAGCCATAGAGCTGTTGTCAGTAGCTTGCATCACTCCCTAAGCTCTGCATTAGTGTCCCACCACCCTATAAATTGCCTTCTGTATCCTCAGCTCCCACACCACCATCTGACCACCTTACCAACAGAGAATAAAGTGGAATACCATTAATGTTGGGAAAATCCTTTGCAAAATTGGGATAAAAGCTGCCGTGTAAGTGCAAAGTATTATTTTATTATTTCCTTGATGTCAATGTAAGCCATGATAGTGTTTTTTAATTTGTTTAATTTGTTACTTAAAAGAGAAAGTAAAATTAGCTGCTGCTCTGTTTTCAAAGCCAGCAGAGGCCATTGAGGAATTTATAGCATTCTGTTTCAGATATTTCTTAACTCCTTTTGCCCTATAATACAGAACCAGGGTTAAACACAGTCAATGCCATTTCTACTCATCCTGAGTCTTGGAAACAAGCCTTGGAACTAATGCAGGCTGCAACAGCTATTGCTTTTACTGACAGCATGTTTTTTGTGAGATGAACAGTTTAAGCCAACTGACTACACAGGAACACTAATAGCAAAGGATGGGCTATATTAACTTCAAAAAGCTTACATTAACGCAATGTGAAATAGTACATTTTGTGAGGCTTTCAAGTCCATTTTTTCCAAGTAATTTGTGCACAAAAAGTCTTAGAAACTTTTCTGACACAAATAAACAAATTCCTCCTACTACTCCAACTTGTTTCTCTAATCTATTACCTCAGGTTTTTTTGCCTCCAAGTCAAGAGCAGAGAAGGCTTAAATAAGTGAAAGTAAAATCTATTAACACCATTTTGCAACTTTATTGATAGCACCAGCGCTGTCCAAGCTATCTCCTGCCTCTTGGTAACACAAATGTGGAGAGTTCCCATCTCCTCGCCTGGCAGCAGGGGAACCCAGTGGTCAGTGAAGACGAGTTTCCACAGCAACACCCAGTTATGTTTCCCAGGCAACCAGGATCCTCAAAATCGGGTGGCAATTGGTGAGCAGAGTACTTTGGGGACAGTAAAATCTATTTTCCCACTTCTCCAAAGTAGGAGCTGTGCTGGTGGCTGTCCCAGGTGGGATGTAAGGCAAGAAGGGGCTGCAGACTGACTACAGGATGCAGCTGGTTCCTCTGGCTCACATCTACATTCATCTTCTTCAACCTCCCCATTTTGCCCAGCAGAATGCTCAAAAAGCTAACAGTGGACATTTTTATTTACAGTTATTTCCTTCTTTTGCTAATTTCTTAGCCACCACTCCTACATTCCTGTGTATTTTTAATACTGCCTCATACAGTCATACATATTTTGTGCCAGCTTCAGGTGACCCCCAGAGCTTTATTAAATGCTGCATTAACCAAAGAGGACCAAACCTTTGTTTCATTCAGTTTTCAGTTTGATCAACATGCCACTTCAGGCAAGGAAAGGATTGTTCAAGTTACAAAATTCAGATTCCAATTAATTTTATCACAAAAAACCTGTGATGTAGGAGGAGGGGCAAGATAAGCTCATCTCTGGTATTTAGACAGATGTGGACACAGAGTCCTTTATGAATTCTTTAATCCAGTCCCTTTTGTTATTGGTGTTGACTCTGATTGTTTTATCTATACCTGGCTTGCTGTCATCAGAGGGTATTAGGAAGGGGAAAAAAAAGCAGGGCAAACATTTTCTAGGCAGAAATTTACTTCTCTGTGTATTGTGACACAATTTTCAGATTTGGGAAAATGATCATCTGAATACTGTCGTTTTCTAGGCTTTCTTGAGCTGACTTGCAAGACTTTGAAGGAGCTTTATTACTTCAGAGAGCATACTGACAGCTGGTCTTGTCCCTGTAGATGACAGGGATCGAAACAGGCCAAGAATGACCTATCTGGGTATGAAAGTTAATGTTTCCAGCAGTTTTCAACCGTGATTTTTCTATGGCATGGAGAAACAACTCCAAACAAAACATACAGCAAAAATACATGAGATGAACCTGCATCTTTAGATGTTAATCAGTGCCCTCAGGCAAGATTCAAAATGCTGCTGAATGCTGTAGAACTCTTGACATGGTCACAAAAAAAAATAAATAAAATAAAATCCTGGAACTAGTATTAGGCAAATAGGTTGACCTTATCTTCTTCAGATATGAGAAACCATCCTGTTTTTTCAAGTTATCTAAGCCTCAACATCCCCCTGTGCCTTCCAATGTAAACACAGCCAGTACTCCCTCTTCCCACAAAGGCTGTGAGAGAAGGTGCAGTCACAGCAGGTCCACTTCTCTGGCCAGTTGAAGCTAGAGAAAGTAAAGGACTGAGGTCATGTCAGTGAAAATTTGCTCTTCTTTTTATTCTACAGGCACAAAAGACAGAAAAAAAGAGGCTTGGAGGCTATGCTCACATGTGCTAGGTGCTTCATGCTGCCAGAAATTAGTGACTCTTGTGACATGACTGCTAATTACCATGTAGACCTGGAAGGACAGTATCCCGTTATGCGTAGTTTTAATCTTTTCCTTTTATGAATGTAAAAAGGTCTAAATTAGACATCTCCTGTTTTTGGAAATTCTGAGACCTATGTCCTCTGTGGCCTTTTTAATGACATGACATTACAGCTGAAAAAAAAAGATAAACATCACCTATTTGTTCAGTGTTTTAAAAGTTCTGTTTTAGTGCCTTTTTAAAATTGAATGAGTGATGTTAGTCTGTGTTCTCTTCCAATAGCCACTGCTGCATAAAGAATTTTGTCTAATGCTTACCTTACTAGATTCAAAATGTAAGAGGAAAAAAATCTTCTCCTATCTGAACGTTGTTCTAGTCTGCTTAAAATTTAATTATCTTAAGCAAACTTAAAAATGATGAAGAAAAAACTCAGTCAAAATCTGTGAAATGTGTGTCTGAAAATTAACTATCAAGACAGGTCATGTATGTATTAAATAACGTTTCAGCTCATCTTTTAAACATAGATTTATACAAATATGACTACTCCAAAAAAAAAAAAAAAAAGAATGACTATCACCACTATTCTGACTCTCACTCTGTCCTACCTCTCCCTTGTACTTCAAGACTCCCTGCCACTGAACCTCTTGAGTAACTGAAAAGCTCTTGCAGGCGTGAGGTGCTCCTTCCTCCCTTCCTCCTTGTATAGAGAACAACACAAGATGTAACAAAAGAAAAAAAGAACAGAAAGAAAAAACCACAAAAACAAAACAACAAGGACAAAAAGGGAAATGGGGAAAAAAGAAAGAAAACCCAATATTTGTGACAAGATTTTTTTTTCTGAAACTGCTGGCTGATTCTATGTCCTTTCAATGATTCAGTACATCTGGGTGAGAGGATATATTTATAGAATAATGTTGGTATGTTCACGTATAAAATGCACATTTTGGTTGTAATCACTCCCCTGGATTTCTGAAAACCCTATCTAAAACTGACCTGTTAGCATGGACAGAGGCTACCTGTGCTCACTGAAGGGGCTGCCTTTGTGAATGGCCTTCCTCAACTCTTTACACCATTCAGCACATATTCCTGTTATAAGTAGGAAACTCAAAATAGACAGCACTGTAGAGTGGGGGACTGCTGCGGTTCCTACATTGTTTTATCACCAAACAGCCAGCCAGTGCTATTAAATTCCCAGAGCAGAACTCGTACACAAACAGAATTCACAAGAATGCCTTAAGTCTTGAGGATGAAGCTGCAGGAGACAAATGTATTACAATTTCTAGGCAGCACAGGAAGATACTGTACCATGATCCCTTCTGAATTTTGTCTACTGGCTTTAGATAGGTCCTCTGCACTGCTCAGTGCTGACATTATATGGTCTAGAAGTCTAAGGTAACTGAAAATCTGCCATGAACTTGTACTGCCTCTGCCCAGGAATGAGTCTGGAATCATAGCAGAGTTTACAGAGAGGAAAGTTACACTTCTGATGAGATTAACTATTTATTGCTTTGTAGACACCAGTTGAAAAGTCTAGTCATTCTTTAGACTGCAGCAGAACTGTGAGTTGAGCTCATATCCTAGAGCTAGTGATTAAATATTCCTAAGAACATTTAATCACAAATATCTACTCTATCATATAGCCTACTTTAAAAATTGAGAGTTTTTTTGAGAATGAAAGGCTTAAAAGAGAGTGCCCACTGCCCAGCACAGGTAATACTGTGGGATGCTCATAGGCAGCAGTGCTTTTACTGCTTTCTGTGTGATGTTGGCAAGGCAAACAAAGCAGACAAAACAAATCAAAGCTTTGTGAGAAGGGTTAAAGAATTTTTTTATCTCATTTACTAGTGCTACTCCATCAAACATTTAAGAAACAAGTTCTGCATTTCTTCAATGACCCTTGAACCTTCCTGTCTATCCTTTCCTCCCTTCCCTCAAAATGCTTTGTCCAGCTCTAAACCAAACAGGCAGTCTCACCTTCACTCCTATCTCAGCAAGGTCAAAGTCATTGAATGTGCCTTAAAGACAGAAGCAAAGTCAGCCAAAGGAGGTAAAAGCAGCCTCCATTGTAGCAATGAGGACTTTGCCCTCTACTATTGGGACTGTCTGAAGCAGTTTCATCAATGTGTGTGTGAATCAGACTTTTGTCACCAGGATTGCAGTTTTTATTGTGGTGTAGTCAAACATACGTGTTACTTTTCACAGGTGCTTTGCAACATAACCTTGTTCAAGACAAATTCATGTGACTCTAACAGAGAGAAAATACATAATTGTGGGTCTAATCTATCTGGGTTTAATAGTCTCTCTTATTCTGCTTGCCGAAAATGCCTGTTACTCTGTTGGTTTTCTATTGCTAGGCTAAAGTTGCACTGGTAGTACTAAATATAATAATTTTGTTTCCCTTTTCTTAAAGCTCATCTTGCTTTCTTTCCCTGACTTTTAAACTTTGTTCCAGGTCAGGTGCCATGCAGCAGTTCCAGATCAACCCTGTGATTCTGAGATATCTTGGTTTCTTCCATGTTGTCTTCTTCTAGTCTGTCAGGAGTTGGTCCAACATCCTGGTACTCTTCCTGATTGTTCTCAACATCAGTCCCATTGCTGCATTCAAAGGAAAAAGAGCTACATTCTGCTACACTGTTCAGTTCAAAGTTACCGTGGTGGCCCTGAATCTTACATTTCCAGTCCTTTTGTTCTTTTCCAGCGTTGTGCTTAAGGCCTGATTATGAGTGCTCACAGATCTAGTGATTTACATCTTAGCGCACTGTCAGGTCAAATCACTGGCAGTGTCCTTTCAACGGGACTTTGCAGTTCAAGGACTGCCTTTGGATCAGGCTTTGCATGATGCAAATAAAAAATTCATATGCAAGTGTTTGGTACTGTAGTGACAAGGTGCTATTGCTGCCTGCAGTTAGTGACCTTTTTTATGAGTGTGAAGGACTCGCTGCCAGAGACAGAACCACACTGTGAAATACCACAAACATGGCATCCTCTCCAAGCTGTGGGTCGGGGCACTTACGTAGCAGAGCAGCCCTGTGGTGCCTCCTTTGTTTGTTTCTGATCAATCCTGCACACCAATCCTGAGATCCTTTGCTGGGATCTCAGCTTGTGCCTGACCAGTCTTGCCCCCTGACCAGCCCCAGAAGCAAGGCATGATTTAGACTGAAAAGGAGGTCTGAGGGGCACCCAATAGGATCTGACTGGAGCAGGTTCAGCCACATTAGCTTGCTCATGGTCTTCTCTAGCTGAGTTCTAATGTTTACAAGAATAGTGATTCCACCTTCCTGGATATCCAGCTGAGACTTACAACGACTTATTTCCACCATAATGGTGAAAAAGATGCAAATCCCACCCTCATATCTAACAGGATTTCACCATGTTCCAATGTCTGTTGCCTCCTGGGCTACCGCTATGCACCTTCTGAGAGAAGCTGCTTACATCTTGCCTACATGCTCCCATGAGCAGTTCTAGACAGTGGTAACAGCCTTCCCAAGTATTTTCATCTTAAGGCTGAACAAACCCAGTTCTCTCAGCACCTCCTCATACATGATGTGCTCCAGCCCACTGACCCACTTAGTGGCCTTCACTGCATGCAGTCCAATATGCCCTCTCTGTCTGCTTCTGATTGTTGAGAGCATGAAACCTCCAAAAAGCTTATAAGATAATTTCCTTGACTTCCCTTTCACAATTTCTGAGGGGGTTAGAAGAATCTGTATCTTATCTGCCACAACAATCCACTGTAGATTTTTTGTACCGGTTAATCAGCATGTTTCTGACAGAAAGGTTGGGAAGCAACGGAGTAAAATAGAGACCTAGACAAGTTTTAATTACAAATGTGAAGTACTGTCTAAGCATTGCGGGAAAAAAACAATTCAGGCTATTTTGTCTTACAGTAGATAAAGATAGGAAGAGGCAGCCTAGTTATTTCTTTTGGTCCTTTTTACACAATTTCACATACTAACAATGGTGATGTAATTACTGCTTGGTAACTTGAAATTCCTGTGATGGAATCTGATTGTTGGCAGCACCTTGAAAATCATTAAAGAATTCTGAAATTCATTAAAGAATTAAAAACAATCTTATTACTAAGAACAGAATATATTCAAACTCTGATAACTATTATGTAATTCTTCTGAAAAGCACATTAATTAGTGCCTAACAGAATTGTAATTTATGTTTTTTGTGCTTCACAAACACTTGTGTAATAGAACCTTGACTGAGCAACTGAATAAACAAAAATCATCAATACCAGCGTCCACCAGCTCCATTCTGATCACCGAAGTGCCAAAAATAAAAAAAACCATTGGCTTTTTTTAGTTATTTTTCTAGTTCTGTTTGCTGGGTGCATATGGAGAAGCAACAGCCCTTTGCAGTTCCTGGGGGTTAACACAGGTATTTTAATGTGACCATTTCAGGTGTTGAAAAAAATGTTTTCAGTAGTGTCACTCCAGTGGATTTAATGAAATAACTACAACAAGGAATCTTCCCCTTTGTTTTGAAAGGGGAAATTCTTTGGAGATTTGCTTCTTCCCTCTTTTTCCTTTGATTAGTAAATCAGCAAAGGGCTGAATGGATACATGGTAGGCACTTATTCTGGAAGTACTACTTTACAATGCATTTTCCTGAGGGTAAAGAGCATTTGTGGAAAATGCAGAAAACCAAGTTAGGTAAGTAAGTTGGGCTGCCTCTCCTACAGATACAGAGCCCTGTGTAAACAGGAACAAAGACGACACAGAAAGATATGTTCCATTTCCATAAGTTGCAACTGAAATTGTATAAACATAAGCATAATCATATTTTCCATTCCCCTTGGCATCACTTTGTGGTTTATTTGTTTTCTGACGTGCCCTACATCATTGCCTTTCGTGTTTTAGAGATGTGACTTGTCAGTATTTTCCCCAGCTGCTGCTGTACTCCTAAGGAATCTGGGGAAGTCCTTCATTGCGCTGAAGATCATTATGTAACAGATAACGGGGAGGGGTGGGGGGGATGTCTCTGCATCAACTGGTGGCATAATCCCCAAGGGAAAACAGACTTTAGTTGAACAATCAGAAAACTGGCTTGCTTTATGGTGTTTACACTGCTGCTTGCTAATGGATCACCATAAAGGAAGCAAAAGGACTCTTACACTATTGAGTATGCTATCATGGGAGTCTTCTGAGTGTGCCTTTTTTATTTGCTGCAGTCAGGTTAATGAGCTCACCAGCCCACTTGATGTCGAGGACTTTGTAACAAAGCAATCTCTCATTAAATGCTGCCTGGCACCACTCTCTTGAAGCAAAGGGACATTCAGATTATTGAATGCCTTTGTATTCCTCATTCCTACCAGGCTATGGCGTCCAGCAGTGGCATCAGTCCCGCACACTTACTGGCAGCCATCCAGTCATGCGCCTGCCCTCTTCAAACTGCATGGGCATTTGCCAATCTAAGCAGCACTAGTAGGCAAACAAGCATGGCACACGACTGCTTTGGCTGGTAGCCAGATGTGCAGCTGTACCATCTCCCTTCCCCACTGCTGTATGGAGAGATGCATTCTTTCAGCGTTCTTCCCCATTCAGCTGATTTACACGGGGAAGTTTTGTTGCAGTACAAAGGAATGTGCATTTATCTGCATTCTCTTTCTGCTTTAACACCTTTTTTTTTAGTCTCAGTGGTGCAGGTCATGAATTCATCTGTGGCTTTATTTAAATACGTCCTGGCTGACAGTTTCTTCAATGAAATGACCCCAGAGTGTTATCAGCTAGCTAGCAGGTGTGTCTCTTTATTCAGAATCTTGCAGGCAACGGTGCATCCTGGGTAAAGAGCAAGCTATGCATGATCCAGCTCTTCCCTACATTACTCAGGAGATTTAATGGTTCGCTGTCATGAAAGCACTTACAAAGATTATTTTATTTTTCTAAGTTGGCTTTCCGCTGGGCTTTGTGCCCTGAGATATTTTGACACAAACACATAAAATGATAAAGAAGGATTTTATATGAAAAGCTTCATCTCATTCAAAAACTTAGAAAAAAAAAAAGCCAGCCTTGGTCAAGCTATTGTTTTTAGTTGTATGATACTAAACAGATATTTAATAATAATGTGGCTGTTCTGTCTACAGTTCTACCAGTAAACAGCCCTGTAAAGCAACATGTTTGCTGATGTTTCAGTGTGTGTCTGTGCACATGCAAGTACACCCTGTTTCTATTCAGCAAGCCTCTAATGTTGAAGAAATCTTCAAAGTCAGGTTATTAGAGTGGCAAGAGAAAACCAGACCAAAAAAAAAAAAATAAATAAATAGCCTTAAAGAATAAAGTTAAGGAGGAGACTACAGACAACAGAAGGAATCCCCTTGTCCTTTCAAATAGTGTCATATTCTGTTCTAGGACACATTTTCTCAAACCTTTTCTTGTACAGGTCTATTGCTTTGCCTTCCTTGCCAAGGAGGGAGAGGGAAACAAGGAGCCCAGAAGTGTTTTCCTCTTGCATGAGTTCAGGGTAGTCTGGGGAATTGTTCCCTGGGGCACTTCTCCTCTCTTCCCCAGACAAATATCAGATTTTAACATACCAGCAAGCACTCAACCAATGTTCACCCACATTATAAATCATTTTTTTTCCTTTGACCAGCAGTGAAGTGAGAGGAGGTCCTACCCAAGTGATGGTTGTGTGCTCAGAAATAAAAATTATAGGCTCACTTAACCTTTCTCGAGAAAGGCTTCAGAAAATTCAGTAAATTCCTTGTTTGTCTGTCAGTAAAAAGACATGAAAGGACAATAAAAACAATGGAAATTAATTTTATCCTGACAGAAAGTCAAATGGAGATTTGTTGGAGCACAGTCTGACATCAGTTTTTGCTCCTGCTTCCATTGAAATTAGCAAGCAATCTCATATTGACTTAAGTGAGCAGGACTGTGATTCACAAATTTGGCTAATCCACTCATATTTTCAATATGAGATTTTGAAAAGGTCACAGAATGCAGAGTCAAGACCGTTGTCCCCAGAAGGGGGTTGGCTTGAGACCAGGCAAAGATAATAAAACCAGTTGTCAAGCTTTTCAGTATTCAATACATACCAGCTGCATTGACTAATAAGACAAGATGATTTTGGGCTTAGGAATGCAGGAAGGCCTTTCTTTTCAGTCTTCCCTATTTTGCCTTTACCAAGCAGATGATTTTTTAAGTAGGAAGGATGCTAACTTGACAAAAAACCCCAAAAATCCCAATTATGTGTATTTTATTTCAAAGTAGAAGTGCATTTATAGAAATGTGCTATTTGAAATGTCTTACAGAATGTAATGATAAGGGCAAAATGTGAACCTTATTGGAAAATAAATAATTTGCTGAAAAAATCAACAAGGCTTCAACATCCATTTATATGCAAAGCTAAATAGAATTTTAAAACAGAATGCAGTTCTTTAAATATAATCCCAGTAAATAATTTTAACTCTGTTGCTGGTTTTGGTGTTGTTGTTGGTCTGGGAAAAATTTAAATCTATCTTTCATCCACTAGTTTTCTCTGAAGTGAATGATATACACCAAAATCTAGCCTGTTTTATTTGCATTCCACTCAACTAGTGGGTAAAATACTACTTTGTCCACTTTGCAGAGAAGGTAGATTGGATTTATTTCATTCTTCCATTTGAACCATCAGTACTGACCATTCAAAAAAACCAAGAATTACAGAATCACAGAATTTTTAGGATTGGAAGGCAGCTCTAGAGATTATTTAGTCCATCCTCCCTCTGAGGGAGGGTCAACTAGAGCAGGTTATACAGGGGCATATCCAGGTGGGATTTGAATGTCTCCAGAGAGGGAGGCCTCACAGCCTGCCTAGGCAGCCTGTTCCAGTGTTCTGTCACTCTCAACTTAAGGAAGTTCTTCCTCATGTTGAGCTGAAACTTCTTGTGTTTCAGTTTATGGCCATTATCCCTATCAAAAATATTTCAATAAACAGCTGAAGTTTGGTTTTGGATCACATGCACCCAGATACTCAAAGGATGTTTAAAAATACAAGCCTCACTGATCTCCATCCCTAGAGTAAACTGTGAATTTTATATTCAGGATCATTTATAGATCAGTTTCTGTAGAGAAAAAAAACCATTTTGAAGTCCCATACATCAATAATTGCAGATCTATTTTGCAATTCATTTGCACTTCCACTGCTAAGGGACATTTGCATAGATTGAGGCCAGCATGAGTTATTACAGTAGTCTGCTCTAATCCCTCATACTATGCAGGCCATAGCACTTCACTTTGCAATACTCACCACACTGCAATTTGCACTGCACTAGGGAGAGAAAAACTGCTAGTCCCTTCTTCCCCACCTTCAAAGAACTGTCAGGTTTCTATTTCTAGTGCCATTAACTTTTCTGAAAATCACGTACTTTCATCTTTTTGTGTTGCCAAGCAGTTTCTGCTCCCTGTTCAAATCAACAGGGATGGGGACAGTTCAGCTTTAATCCTGTGTGGTGCTGAGCCACGACCTGTGCTCAGGAGTGACGAGGAGCTGAGAGAGGCTCATGTGAGCCTGCTTGCTTCCTACTAGGAATGCAACCCAGGGACAGCAAAGGCATGGTAAGCAAAGCCATAATGGCTGCCTATAAATTGAGTCTGAGGAAGACATGTTTTTCTTCAAGTGGACTGGTTGTTATTTATGTTTATAAGTGTATTTTCCTTTACTTTTCCCAGAAGAAATTACAAAATCTCCAAAATTTCATCAAACTTGCAGAATGCACATTTTTTATCCAGACCGTTTCAATACTTTGGCTTGTGTTTTGCAGCTTTTAATGCTCCTGTTCCTAAAAAAAATACAGCCAAGCAAGAGGTTATTTACAGATCAGGCGGATGATGTTTTTCTTTCATCAGCTATCCTAGAGGTTTAATTAAGAAATAGAGCTGCAAAATGGGAATCAGGGAAAAAATAGGAAGTGTGCTTGTTAACAGCGCTTTTGTTTGCGTTTCTAATTGCTTCCTTCAAATACTTTGTCTCGCCTATTACAGCCAACAAGAGCCCTGGTGTAACTGTGACTCCAGTTGGTGGTGTGTTTCATTCAGGGGGGCACCCGGGAGTCTGGCACGTGGGGAATTCTGCAGGTAGGGGTGATACTGAGCTCAGCAAATATGCCACATCAGCATCATGCCAGGCCTGCGCACCTCCAGTGGCAGCACCGACCCTTTCTCCTCGCTCCATCCCTCGCTCCTATCTGATCGGGTTCTAACAGCTAGAGAGGGGATGAATGATGAATTAAGTATCCATTCTGGCATAATCTTGAATGCAGACACGCATACCATTCAAAAATTTTGGTTATTCGGTGTCAAGCTCCAAATATTAGGAGGAAGAATTTGCAGCGCAATATTAGTAGGGTAAAAAAAAAAAAAAAAAGAGAAAGGAAAAAAAAAAACCCAGCCTGTCTCGTCTGCTGACGATGAGAAGATTGGCTGCTTGAATTCTCCAAAAGCAGCCTTCAATTTTTTATCTAGCTATTTATAGAAAAGTGCAGAAACAGCTGAGCTGAGTGAAGTGATGTCACTTTTGCTGGGAGGACGGCTCTCTCGGCAGCATGCCGAGGCGGCAGAGTGTGCTGGAGGCTGGGACCGCAGCCCCACTGAGCGAGGAGCTGGAAACATGGGCATTTTTCAGCTCGGCTGATCAATACGGCATTGATGGCTCTCGGCTGACCTTCAACCCCTCCGGAATAGCAATGGGCAGGCACTGCATCTTGCAGGCTGTGAGGGCTGCTGCGTGTTAGCTACCAATTTTACAATCGATCAAAAGTCATCTTTGTCAATAAAGCCGGAGATTTCAAGCAACGGCAAGCAATTTTAGAAAGGTCAGGGCTGGGTTTTTATTTGTCCGACCTCTGCTTTCAAGCAGAAGCATGGTCCCTTATACCCATTAACAGTAGTAAGAAAATTTGAGATTTTTTTTTTTTTTTTTCCCCCTCTTCCATGTATTTTTAGTAAGCCTTTGGGCATTTTCCCTGTCCCTAAAAGAATACGGTTGCGTGGCAACGTCCCCGGTTGCCATGGCGACTCGGTGTGTAAGCAGCTGCCGCAATCAGCATTAACTCCAGGCTCGCAGGTTTGTCATTCCAATGCATAGGGAGGGGGAGACAAATAGGACAGCAGCGCAGCGCCGTAAAAGGGAAGTCACCTAGATAATGTCACTCACAAGCATATGTTCCCCAATTATTCTTTCCACTGTTTTATTGCTGCAATTATAGCTAAACTAAGATTACAAAATTATATGGTTTTAATTTGCCTCCGTCGACTATGTTTCACTTCCATTAAAATGAAGTCTAAACCCATTTAAGTAGCAAACTGTTGGCTCTGCAGAGGAAGGGGGATTTTGGTTTGCCACTGGGTGTTTCGAGGACTAGGTAAAAATAATTCCTCTAGGAATCTTGATACCTAGGCAAAAAGAGGCACACAGGGGGGTGCTGGAGTGCCTGTCTCTGTTGTGCTGCCTTGAACCCCACAGCACCGACACCACCAGGGATGCTGGCCAGGACCAACCTCCTACTCTTCCTTTCCCTTATGCTTCTCCCCTCCAAAAAATATTTGAAAGTTTTACATTTAACCATCTGAAAGTCTGACACTGGGCTGAGCCCACCGGGTGCTGCAGCATTCTCCAACACATCCTTGTGCAATTGCTCCGTTTGAAGACCCCTGTAATAAACAGACGCAATGGGGTTGACTTTAAAATTAAGTAATGCAGCATTAACCCTGAATTTCCTTATATCGGCGGTCTTCAGACTATCCTTTCATGTTCCTCAAGCATAGTTTATTATCTTTGTTTTAGAAGAAGTTCCATTTTTCTCTGTGGCTGCCCGGCTGCTCCTGATTCTTTTAAAAGACAAAAATAAAATACACTAGGAAGGGTATGGCAGGTGATGAAATGCACCTCCACAGCTATAATGCAAAAACCTACAGTTTGTGGCAGTAAGGCACCTAGGTTTGGTTTTTTTAATGTATATGTGGAAGCATTTAATCAGTGTTAAATACACACATTTGCACAGCTGTGCTGATTCAGTTGTGTAAGCAAGAATCTATTCACCATTTAAAATATTAGGCCACAGAGTGATGCTGGCTCCCTCAGAAGCAATTCCACATTATGGGAAAAAGTGGTGTAAATGAGTAGATAAACATAAACTCGACATTCAGATCCATATGATTTATTTACCAACCTTTTCAAACAACCAGTTTTTGACCCTGTTAAATCCTTCCATTATATAAGGGCATTTATTACTGTGGATTTGCATAATTAAAATATACATGCTCAGTCACCAATGTTTATAACCTATACTTACTCAGATTCTTATTAAGACTTGCATCAGAAACACAGCTCTTTTAAGTATCATTTTAATTAAAAGATAAATATAGCATGGTATCTTTTATTCTAAAGGAATCTACTATCAATACTAAATTGTAGCTGAAAATACGTTTTCATTTTTCACTCTGGCAGAAATGGCTGAACACGTATCTATTGAGATTTGCAGAGTAAAAACCATGTTCCTTAGAAGAGACCTTGCATGGTAACATTTAGATAGAAACTTCTTTCTATAATCAAGTTACAGTCTATAAACCCCTGAAAATAGGGGTTTATAATGAAAATGCGGGTAGACCCTTCACTACAAAAATGCTAGCAGGTGCTGTTATAATATACAAATCCAGATAGCATACAGTGACCTATTTTCAAAACCAGGCCAGGCAAAATGACATCAAGAAATTGAATTCCTTGCCCTTACTTTAATAGTGTCTTGTCATGCAATCTTCAAATCAGGACAGGTGATCATTGCAAAACAATCCCTAACCCGAGGGACAACAGGAACGTTCTCAGCACTAATACCTTGGGCCCATCACACTGCTTACAATAATTGGATGATTGCAGAGGGCAGGTATAGACCATTCAAATCAGAAATATCCTTGGACAAGGGGGTATTTTGCTCTTTTTAAAGATAGAGGCCAAAATAAACCTTAGAACTAAATTCTGCCCTATTTTGTTGTGTCATCAAAAATAGCTGGCAACTGGAACAACAAACTGCGCTGCTAAAAATATGATGGTAGTTATGCAGGGATATTTAAAATAGATTAGCATATGGATTAACTCAAATTCAAAACTGACTTTAACCCTTCAGTGGCTACAATCCTTTCTCCAAATAGGGCAATTCTGCAGCATCAAAGACAAGCTTAGATCCTGAGTGTCAAGAAAACATTTGTCTGGTAAAAACAAGTGTGGCCGCTACTGTTTCCATTTATAGTGGGGACTCAGTGGTATCTAAACAAATTTAGGCAGATCAAATAGTTTATGAATTCTTTTACCATATTGTTGTTTGGGTTTTTTTAAACAGTGTCCATTTCAGAAGCCTTTAATTTATTGCTGGGAGTATACTCAGAAGCTACAGAATAAGGCCCTGGAAATAACTGCAAGGGAAATATATATAAGAATGCAACTCTGTGTGCCTGTACTAAATCTAACATAAGTGAGTAAAATATTTTCAGAGCAGAGTAGAAAGACTCAAAATTGAAGAAATTTTATTATGTAAGAGAAAATAAGTTTTCTTAAAGTAAATGTATTTTTGAGTAACAAACAACAACTATTTCCCTGCTGAAAAAAAAGCTTATCTTTTATCAAAATAATCCAGTTCCCTAAAATAAATAACCTTTGCAGCAGGCACTCAGAATTCATATTTAATTACATGTCATTTACAAAATCCGATATTTTGTTGAAATTTTTGAGAAATCAAGATTTAAGTCAGAAATCCTATTAAATGGATGGCCCAGAATTTAAAATGTCAGGATTGCAAAATTCTTCCTCCAATCTCATTTTTTGCCAATTGTAAGATAGCTGTTTGTGATTTAAATAATTGTAATACTTAAAAGAAAGCAGTTTTCAAAGTTTTCTGTTCTAGACAGACACAACCATTTTTACTTCCTCATTCGAAACACTCTCCCCACAATGAACTTATTTTTATTCACCACAGATTGAGACCAAAGTTTTGATGTTTACATTTGTTTGATTGTTTTTAAATACAGATTCCCCTAAATAATGGGGGTGTTGTGGGTGTTTTTAATGCTGAACTTTTATATCTTGTTATATGGCTGTTGCTTGATAAAGTGCAGAATGTTTGGTGTTTGAATGCTTTGACCAAAATACCTGTATTAAAACTGCTGCAGTGGCAATAAGGCTTTTGGGATTTGTTTTTAAGCAAAATAACAATCACTTATTTTCAAGTTTTCTAATAAGGGCTTTTGAAATACAAATGTACTGAATGGCTAAAAATATTTGGGAAAAAATAACCTGAGAACTACAAGCAGCATTGCTCGGGAAATCTGCTGTCCACAACGGCAAATAGCTCAGAGTGGTGTCCCTAAGAAAATTTTCCAGAAAAACCCAGTATTCCTCCTCAGGACAGGCACAGGGAAGCCCTGTGAAGGACCTAAATGAGAAGCTAGATTCCCTTCCAAGAGAAAGAAATGGGACTGTGACAGAGCGGAATAAAAAAAGGGACTGAAGGACATTCCACTGCGTATTCCCTCTTTCTGCTGAGGTTTCCCTTACAAAGACAGAAATGAGTCCAGTGTGAGGCAAAATGCTCCCACAAAAAGCAACCTTTTGGCAAGCAGAGCGCTGCATACAACTCTGCTGACCTGTCATCCTGCAGACAGCCAAGGAGGCAGAAAAGTTACTGCCAAAGCTGGATGGGATGAAAAACCTTGCTTCTACAGGAGCATAACACTCATTTCTTTGCTCCTGCACAGAAACACGCCAGGCAAAATTCTTTCATGAACGAGTATTTTCCTGAGGTGAAATGCACATCAAAATCACCAGGAGTAGTGTTTCAAAATCTAATGTGGATGGCAGAACCTAGCTACTACTGACCTGTACAAAGACAGAGGAAGAAAATACAGAAATATGGCATCCAGTAGCACTAAACCTGTCTCTTAGGACATTCTCTGAACTGAGGTTACCTCTCACACTACTTAAAACAGGAGAGTGAATTGCCTGAAGTGTTAGCATGTAGATGCTGCATCAAGATGCTAACATGGGAGGGAGGTGGCAGGGGGCAGAGTGGAGAGTAGAATTTCTGGCAAAGAAATTTAATGGTTATCATTTGTTCCCTGGCTTCAATTTAAATGTATTTTATACTCTACCATGTATGCTTTAAAAAAGGGCTTCTGTTCTCTAATGAAACTTTTGGTCAATTTGAAAGGGGGAAATCTCATAGATGTTATGGATTTCATTCAAAGTCAGTTAATAAAACCTCCTTTCTTCAATAGCATTTTGGCATAATCAGACAACCTTATATATTTCTATTATCAGATTAACCTGCTCCAATGCAAGAATTTTATTACTTGTACATAAGGTTTCAGGGAAAATATTTTGAGAGACCCAACGATTGTTTAAATAAATGTGAAACATAAAACATCTTAATGTTGCTTCATGTAAAAGTCACTGCTACAAAAGATCATAATTAAAAGAATATATCTTCCACTAACACAGCAAAAGAGCTGCAATGTTCTGACACTCTGGGGCCGGCATTCATGGAATCAAGAGGCAGCCATGGGTGTTTGTTCTCCAGCTACAAGCCCGTGAAGGTCTCTGCCTGGTGCACATGCATATCGGCGCGTGTGGAGGCAGACACGCACGCATGCATGCACGCGCGCCGCAACGCACACACGCTGCAAAGATGCTTTTGTCTCCAGGGCCAGCTCTGCTCTTCAGGGATCATAAGATGCCTAGCTAGCAAGAGGAATGTAAAGAACAGTTATAATATTTAAAACAACTGTTTTCCTTTTATATGTGTTTGATGGCAACTGATGGACATTAGGGGAAAAAAAAAAAGATTTTTTTTTTAATAATTCAACTAATAAGTAAAAAAAAAATCATATTTTTTGATCAATTCTCTATTTTTCTCCTCAGAAATAAAAAGTATGCAGCTGGCACTGAAATTTCCACCAAATTCTATCTGCTTAACGTGGCTGTTAGCATGTTAAGTCCATTTTGTAAAATTACAAAAAACCTTACATTTAGTATATTTTCTTCTTTTTCTTTCTATGCATTCTTTCTCTTTTTTGTACTTGTTTGGATTTTTTTTCCTAGTTTTTGAAAGCAGCTATGATAATATTCCCTTTTATGCTTTTATTGTGTTTTTAGAATCTATTCCCCATTATCCAAGATGCTACCGAGGGAAGACACTACAGAGATTATTAGATTTCAAGAGTAGTCCAACATTGTTCAGAGCTAATAAAACAACAGGACAACTGCAACAGCAACAATATTTGGGCTTCATGGGAAAATGGTTTTTTAGTCTGTGCCCTAAGCAACACCATTCATTTGTTCATTTAGTAATAAAGATTACATTTCAACATTGCTGTGTACTAAAGGAAAAATAATTATTAAGAAAGGTTGCAAAATTTTTTCAAGGGCAGAAACAAATCACAGTTCCAATTCAAAGTTATTTTTCAATCCTACACGGTTAAAATGTTTACATGTGTTATCACAGCACCTTTGTAAATTGCTGCACAAATATTTCACACAGATATTAATCTGCCCAAGAGAAATATTGTATGTATTTCTATAAATGGGCAAGTGAGAGATGCAGATGCTGATGTTGAGAAAAGTCAACACCAGAGAAGATTTTCAGGTACTGAACCTCCCTTAAAAACTTACCAGAAACACCTGTTCTGTACCCACTCTACAGGTAGGTAGATTAAGGTGGGCTTGCCTTGAGGCTCAGTCAGTGAGCAGCCTCTGGCAGAGGGTGCACTGGATGCATTGGATGCACTGGGTGCAGTGGCTGCAGAGCTGGGAGCATGAGACACTCCACCTCTGCACAAGAGAGGAGAACAGAGAGAGAGAGAGACATCAGCAGTGATGGGGATTTCAGGAGACAACCATTCCTTCTGCGTCCATCAAGCATTCACTCCAGGTCAGGCTGGAAAACTGGTACCTGCCAGCAGCGAGCCCACAGCTCTGTCAGGCTGCTCAGAGCCTTCTGACAATTTGTTTTTGGGCTATGGTAATCGCTGCACCTTGGAATTTCATAAATTATATTTTGGGGAGGCCCTAATGGCTGCAGGAGGCTTCCATGCTCATGTGCAGCATCCTTAGTAAGCAGCCTAGACAAATTAAGGCAGATGAATAGCAGGGTGATACTGACCCAAATGTATCCCTATTTTTGTATTTTTTTACAGAAGAAGCTTAATCAGATTGAAAGCTGCTTTTGTAGGCTTTCATAGTAAATGCCTTTTAACAAAAAGGGGAGGGGGATATTCACAGAGCAATGGCAAGAACAGAAACTGGAGGTTTGAAAGACCCACCAGGAGAGGGAATTCAGCCCACTTATATTAAATCAGCTGTTATTTTTTTTTCTCTCCTCCTCCTCCCCCTCCCCCCAAGAATCGTGTACCCAAAAAGAAAATGATGTGAATCCATTTTCAGTACTGATTTCCTTTAATCCCACAGATCAAAACCGTTCTACAGTTTCCAAATGCTTTTTCATTCTAAAGGTAAAACATTTCACAGGAAGATGTGAGGGGTAAGTCGTTCCAATCAGGGATTTTAAACTCAGTTGCTTGCAAAATATAATGAACTTCAAAAAAATCATAAAGGCCCTAAATCCTGAAGACAATGGGGGTTTTGCCATTAATACCTAAAGCAGCAGGATTGTGCACAGTGTAATCAATTTCCCAACAAGGCCCTGGAAACACAATCAAGAAAGGAGGCTACAGGAACATACAATATTTCACATTTAATAAATGGTCTTTTGAGATTACAGCTGTATAGAGCAGCGATAGAGAGAAAGACTATAATGCTAAAGCAGGGATTATATACATCTGTGTGTCTGTCTGTCTGTCTGTGGGTTATAAATTCAAGCTATCGTTTTCATATAACCTGTCAATAATAGGCATGCTTTGGCACTGTCACGGTTTGCTTCAATTTAAATCCTCATTCCTTAAAAGCACAGTAAAGACTGTTCTATCTTCAAGAGGGTGGAAGGTGGGGGAGAAAGAGGCAGTGGCGTGTCTTTGATTGACTAATCAGACTGGCTTCTAACAATACCTGTCTTGGGAAAGCTAAGGAATTACAATAAAACACTTTAAGTATGCCTTCACTGTCAGATACCATATTCTTTCAGTATTTATTTTGCTAACATGTTATTTACAGTAAATTTAGTAAAATAAAATTAGACCAGTTTCACTGCTGCATGTTAATCAAGTTTTAGCCTTAAAATAGTGCTGAAATGGCTGTTCCTTAATAAGCAGTAAAACTTCCAAATGGTAAAATATCTGCAGCACTCCCTCTCTTCCAAATTCAGTATACAACTATAATCTTTTTATAATTGCAACAGTCAAAGGATTGTGTGCTCAGGCAAATCATACTGGAGGCAATGACAGAAAGAGATGATTTTGGTACTTTCCACTATCTCCACACATTTTTGTCAGATTCTTCCTTTTCTTTCTCTTTTTTCTTCTTTCTCCCCCCTAAAAATCGCTAAACCCTCTACTTGTCTTTTGTTACTCATTTCATCTTTAACTGGAAAGCAAATTTGGGTTGTACCCTCAACCTGGCCTCAGGGTGGATTCACACAAGATGCTAGGCACAATATGTTCATGTAACAATTAGGGAGACTGTCTCTGCTTTTTATAATGCTCTTAACACAATGTCTTGGGCTCCCAATCACAACCTGTATCCCCTTGTCATTTTTAACCCAGCAGCCCACTCATATTTCAGTTCAGTCTGAAGAAATAAAATGATTGTCTCACTGTTCTTGATCACAACAAATTATAATTATTAATGCTCAGCTTTGATTTTGTTCTCATAAAGTATCTTATCAGTGGGCTGCAGCTGCTTTCCTGAATGCAGAGAAAATACCAGTTATTAATTATAGTACCATATATTACCCATATGTATGATCACGTGTGTATATATTAGTCTGCCTAGGTTACAGTAACATGCTGATTCTCTGAGAAGAACCTATGGGGAAGGGGGAAAATGTTCATGGGAAGTGGGAAAAGAGTGCACCTGATCTGATTTCAGTTCTGATTAGCATAGAAACTATGTTAAGCTCTTTCTACTACCTTTATAAAATTAAGATCTTATGTTTTGGTTGCCTTCTCTCCTTACACCTTTGCTTGGCAAATAACTTGAATGAGGATTGATTGGTAAATAACTTTTTCAAAGCAGAAGGGTTGCTGTTATGCTTTCCAGTATCCCACACATACACATTAGGTAGCTTTCTCCCCTGGAGTGCCAGAAAAAAACCATGCATTCCTTCTTGCTACAAATCTGTAAATCTGAAAAGAAGAGGCCACATGAATAGGAAAGCTCTTTATAGAACAAAAAGCATGGGGTGTTATTAAGTAGGACTTTAAGCTCTATTCTATTCATAGTAATTAAAGGATCAGATCAGGTTAATGTGAGGACCTAGGTCAATAAAGTACTGTAGGTTCACCCTTTTTAATCCTTCTCAATCCTATAGGCTGGGTTTCTGACTGCTCTGTTTGATGCACAGGACTTTTATAGGTGACAAAAACGTGCAATGATTTGTTGAGAAAAGTTGAGGTTTGTATCAATTCCACCATGAACTTTCAGAGAACAAGTGGCAGGTGGTTCTTGAGGTGAGGTAGATGGCAAACTTTAGTGCCATACCATTTTCACTGTGCCAGCTGGTAAAATAACTTGCCAACTGAAAAAGTTCAGAGAATATTTTGGGTTTGCAGAGTAAATCCATAGTGCCTTAGAAAGTTTAAAAATATTTTTATATCTGCTTTTCTATATGTGCATGTCCTTTGAAATCCCTTCCCCTTTTGTCACAGCCACCAGTAGGTGCCTACTGCAGGACGTGCCTGTGTCTGAGCTCTAGGACCACAAAGATCCAGCATTTCAGAGCAGAGGTGTGAAACCCAGCACAAGCAATGCTCCTGCCTTGCCCAGTGCACTGAAGGAACATGCATGGTTTCACTGAGCAGGTAAAGAAAATTTTGATGGGGACTGCCCACCAGAGCTGCAATGAAGTAGAACTGGAGAACAGAGGATAGCTCTACTCTCTCTAGACACAGCTCTTGAAGAAATCATCTGGCCTGCGGCAGCCAGCCAGCATAAATACCTGCTTTGAAGTAATCTGGAGGATTCTCAGCTCCACATGAGCATGTGTCAATCATGTAGGTCAGCTGCCCTGTAGAGCATTGGTTGGATTTTGCAACATACTAGAGATTAAGCTGATGGCTCTATCTGTAGGTTCTGTCCTGCATAACAAGAATGCCCCATACTCGTCTATGAAAAACTCCAACACCTCTCAAGTCCAAAGCAAAATCCTTACTGGCTTCTGTCAATATAGGGATTTGCCATCTTTTCCTGGTTTTCTGACCAATATTTTGATCCAAACTTCTCCTGTAGGGCTGACCATTAGGAAGAAATCTTATCACACTTTTTCCCCTCTCTTCTGACCCTCCAAAGCCCTTATTATATAAGGTAGAAAATCAGTGAAGAACTGTGGTTTGTGTTACTCAGCCTAACAGGTGGATCCTGACATTGCATTTAAGAGTTATGGCTGAAACTGAGTGGAAAGAAAGACTCTGCTCACAAGTGCAGATCCTCTTTTGCCAAAGGACTGTTCACCTTGTATTTCTCTCTTAGTATATATTCAGATATTATTTTTCCTGAAACTTTACCGAAGTCTCTCCAAAGCCCACAGAACTTAATAGGAAAACCCATGGTCATTAAGTCTTTTAAGTCTTTCCCTAAAGTACACCTATTCTGATTTATAAGGTCTATATGTGCATATCCACACATGGTATGCTACTCCCTATGTATTCTTTATATATATATTTATATACATATATATTTTTTTATATATATATAATGGCTCAAAACATGTAGAAACAATTTTCCCTGTTAATTTCCCGAAGTTTCTGATGTAATTTCAGTGTAACTACTGATATTAATCCCATTAGTTCTTAATGGAATATCTCCAGAAAAGTTAGAACATTGGGAATTTAAATTATTTGCTCTACAATCCCTAAAATAATAGGTAAATTGAAATCATAAAATTTTAAGAATTCCATTTTAATTCAAGATGCTGTATTCTTTGTTCACATGTAATAAATTAGAAGTGCCACAGAAAGCTAAGCCTCTGGGGAGAAAAAAAATGCCATAGTACATATTTGTCGTCTGTATTTCCTGCTTTCCCTCTCTCTGTGAACAGTTTATTAAATCTTTTAAAGAAAGAAGAAAAAAAAAAAAAAAGAAAAAAGCACAGAAAACTAAAAAACCAAACCTAACCAAATCATGCTGTGGTAGGGAAAAGACTGATACCTTTAAAGACTGAGGCAGAAAAGAAAGCAGGAAGACTTCATTATGAAAGCAGAGATTATCCCCAGAAAATGAAAAAAAATTTTAAAAAATTAAATAAATAAAAAGAGAAAGCACCAAAAATGTTAGTATTTGAATGATGTGAACTCTGGTAAACGCCAGCATGCAATATGGCAAAAACGAATCAATCAGTTCAGCTTAGTTCAGCCTCTGCAACTGGCCATCTGGCGCGAAATCAACCAAATGTAGCCTTGCATATTCATCTTCATTTTCACAAATACTCAGGAGAATGTCATTCTAGGGCAAAATAAAATTAAATCACCATAATTTTTAAGACATCTTTTCCTCTCGTGCTCTCTGGAGATTAGTGTGTTTATGTGAAACTACTCACTGCTATAGGGTTAGCAGGTAATTTCTAAGGGAATGCTCTCCCTGTGATATTTAAAATCACATTTCACTCACGTGGGACACTTAAGCCCAGATTTTGTGGTAAACATTCCAAAGCAAAAATCACATGGAGGCATTCTGCATTTACCTTCCACAGCCATCCCAGGACACACCTGTGTGACCTACTGATGTGGTGAGACCGTGCTGGGTAGATCTAAGGGCAAGTCTGGGCACTTAATCCTTAAAGCAGCTCACAATAAGCGACAGGAGATGCCTGAAGAGCGAGGACAGAACCAAATATCAGCTGTGATTAAGACTGTTACTGATTTGGTACAGGTTTTGTCTATACAGATCACAGTGAAGAGCACAGGGTGGAATAGAAATCAATATGGAAAAGAACAGGAGAAAGGAGGTAAGAATGGGCAGTGGACAGAGCCTGTACGTGCTGCCACCACGTTAGAAGCTGTACTACACACGGTTCTTTATTCAAGGTAACCCAAACAATTTCCCGTCCGGATAGATTATTTGGGGCTTCATCTTTTGAGTGCTCAAATTAAACTCTAATCAGAGTCCATCTAGAAGCCTTACCCTTAGGTTTATTTATTTATTTTATTGGGTTAGATGCTCCCAGGATTGAGCTAGTTGTTTTGTTTAATTGTTGGGGATGGGAGTCTGATTTGGGTTTAAGGTTGGTTGTTGAATATTTTCTTTCTTGCAGCATTTAAAGTATATTACCTGTTAAGAAGTAGAGTGAAAGTTACCCAAAGTTTGGCTAAAATATTACTTCAAAAGCATATCTTCTGATGTTGATATTTTCTAAGTTCTATCTTATCACCAAAAACAAAAAATGAAGCCTTAAGGTGCTTCTGCTGATACCATCTCCTTGCTCTTGTCCTAGAGCTGTCCCACTTCATTTGATAAGGGATAAACAAATGCCCAGGCTCATCTGAATAAATATGTTAAGGAAATGTTAAACAAGATGCATGAAAAGGCAGTAAATACATTACAACTTCAGGCTGCTAGGACATGCTAACTCAACATGGAACTGTGTTTCCATTCAGACAGGGACCATGAAATAGTTAAGGCCAGTTAATCTACTTGTATCTATCTGTCTTAAGGATTTAAACTAAAGCCTGTCACAATAGTATCTGACAAAAATCCTTCCTTATCTATTTACTTATGCTATATACAAAACTGTAAACTCTAGGAAAGTCTCCTGTAAAATCTAAATACAGTATACCAAATTAAAAATAGTTTTACTGACTGAATTTTTCTTCTAGATATCTTTTTTAATTGCTTTTATTTTGTTCTATTTTTTACAATTTGTTTTTGTCACTTAACTAGAAAAGGCCAGAATTGCATTTATTTTTTTTTTTTTCCTTTTGAAACCTTGTTATATTAATAAACTAAAATAGGTGTCAGGCACCATACAACAATAACTTTATTTAATTTTCAAATCTGTCTGAACTTTGATAATCACAAAACAATAATGTGTTGAACGGAGTATCTTTCCACAAAAAACCCCTCAAAACTAAACATAAATCAAACAAAAAAACTCACAACAAAACATACACACACACACACACCCCTAAAACACAAATTCTTGGCAAACATTAGACTTGAGAATCAATTCCAATCCTCATTTCTATTCAGATATCACTGTGCCCACAAAAATTCCTACACTTCTACTTATTATTGTTTATTTTAGTATGTCACCAAAAAATAAGTATTTACAAGAAATATAGTAAGCTGTTACAAAATGTTTTATATTTGTTCTTCCATTTTTGCACATCATCATTTTCTTGTTTACATATTGGTATATTAGCAAGATAACAAGGCTGTTTTTAGACTAAAATCAGCCATTTATAAAGCATGCCACATAGGATTCAAAATGCCTAATTCTGCCTTTGCCAACTATGTGACACAAAATTCATGTTTTATCTTCAGGCATGGAGAGGTTTGAAATAAATATTTAGTGCAGTTCTGGAGAAATCTGGTGCATCCCTTCATAACCTTACAGAGAGCCCTTACACAAACAGCCCAAACTTAGCTAAAGCCACAATACTGCTTCTAAAACTATAATTTACATGACCAATCTCATCTTAAGTATCTCAGATCTGACCTTCTATGAGAAAGAAGCTTTCTGTAAGCATAACTTCCTTTACTAACTCTACTTCCTTCACTACTTCCTGAGGACAAGGAAACCAGTTCATGATTGGTGTACTAAAGCTTTGTGTTATATGTTAAATACATGCAACTTCTGCTAACACATGGCAAGCTTTTCCTTTTTTTTATTATCCTAGGATGACAAGAGATCCTAAGGTCTAAAAGAGTGTGCCTCTCCTCTCATTTTAGCATAGTCAAAGCATCTATTTGCATTTTCCTATGTTCCTATTGCCTGCAATCCAGCACAGTCATTAGTAACACACAGTATTCTGGAAGGTAGAATGCTAATACTCTTAAGAACTCTTGAAACTCATAGTTTAGAGTCCTAATATAAACCATGATGAAAAAGCTGCAGAATAATTTTTACTGTAATTATGCCAGTGTTTTGATATTTAGTTGGCTTTTCTCCTTTATTAAGCATGTGTGTGAACTTTTCTAACTTGAAATGGTAAAATTGTTATTGACTCAAAACAATGATGCTAGATTTATTTCTTCATAAACATAACATTTTTTGCATTATAATTTGTCATCCATATAATCTTGGTTAGGATTTCTGATTAATTACCTAATACTTTTCAAGAAACCCTTTGAATGGGCTCATTAAGGAGCCTGGAGATCAGGAGATCATTAAGAAGAAAAGCTTACAAACATAACAGAGAAAATTGTAATTCATATTTTATTGCTATTTGGCCTTCAACTAGAACTCTTGCTGTAACTTACAGTCTTTTAAAATTTAAACATCAAACATGATGAACTGCACATGAAGCTGCATCATGGAGTTTTTAGCTCATGTTGGACTGAATTTTTTTATATTTATGTCAAAGTCAACATCACTGATTTGGGCACACATTACTTCCTAGATGATTTCCTAAAAGACCTTTTCTAAAAATCTTTCATAAAAGACCCTTTGAACATGGTTTTATTTCTAGTGGTTACAGGGGGTAAAAAAACCCCACACCTGACCAAATATTATGAATTTTATTGTTCAAATCAACAATATACTCAGTACAGTGACTTTACTATTAGGTCTTTGCTACAGTAGCCTACTGATATTATCACAGATTAGCATGATACATTCAATGAGAAATTTAAACATTCATCAAAAATTACATAATTTATGTTATTTCTGAAATTTAAATTGTTAGCTATTTCCTATGAGTCCTGTGTCATTGTAAATTGAATACTAGTTAAGATAAATATAAAATTCTTACTGATTGCATCAAAAGAGGGCAAATATTTTAGGGTTCCATGGTCTTTATTCACTGAGCAGCAGGTGTAAAAAGAAAATTTATTTTTAAAGGTATCAAACAGTCTGAAGTCAGACAAATTGGACAAATGAGTTTGAGCACAACACTACAGAAATATTGGAGACATTTTCCCTAAGAGGCAGAATTTGAAAATGAAACAGAATGATACCACTTCATGCTGCCCACTATAAAAGCCTTGAGAATTCTTTACCATTTCACTTACACCAGTGATATTGTGAAGTAACTCTGCTCAGAAGTACAGAAACACTTCAGATTTGCATAAGTGTGTTAATGAAGTAAGACTTTGGCCCTGAGATTTAGCTCTTTCGTTAGTAATTTATACTCTCATTAGGGATTTATAGAAATGAGAATCTAGGCTCAAATGCTAATTGGGGATTGTCAGTTGTAAATAAGTGCTAACAAGATAAATTTGCTCCTGGTCACATTGAACAGAGACCTGCATTGACAAAATGAAACTCTCCCTTTAATATATTAAAAAATAAAAAAGCCTGGCTAGCAGAATGCAAGTAACTCTGCTGCTCTCTTCCCCTGCCTGCTCTCACAATTGATGCTGCATCCTCCATCCTCCACCCTCCACCCTCTGCAGGTGGTGGACGTGGCAGGGGCCATGTGTGTGAGGTGTAAGCACTTTCTTTAGTCCTAGTGCAGACCCTCTGTTCTCTTACACTGGAGAAGCAGAGATTGGAGGAGCCCATCCTGGAGGAGCCCTGTGTGAGTGTTGTGTGTCATCACGCTGATGCTGTGGGTGGTCACAAAGAGCCATGGCCCAGAAAATGGAACCAGACTGAAACCTGGGCAGTTTGACCAGGAAAACAGGCACAGGTCACCTCAGAAGATGCAGCCACTAGTCAGTCTACATTTAGATTGAGCCACAATACTGAGCTAAGGTTTCAAACTTTCTATGTTCAGTGCAGAGGGGTTCCCAGGAGTAACTTGAAATCTGCTCACTCCAGTAGTTTAGATTGGGCAGTATGGCTTCGGTCACATCTCCAGCTGAATCCTATTTTAATTTTAACCAAAGACAATATAGAAATTACAAGAAAGACATGCTAACTCCTGGATGAAATATCTGATTTGTGTAAACCTGCAAAAGGCAAACAAAATTTGTCCCAGCATCAGGAAGAAAAGCTCAGTTTTAATCCACCTTCCCATGTTCTTTGAGAAGAAAAAGAAATCCTTTCTCACTCTGGATATCTTTCACATGGACACACAATTCCTCATGCAGCCAGAACAAAGTGAATTCCACACAAGAGTCTAGTCATCACTAGCAACTAGAAACCACCACCCAAATTTACAATGGTTGCATACTGTTTGCTGTGAAAAAGAATTCAAATTCATCTAGTGAATTGCTGTAGGCAGCTATTAAGAAACAAAGAAAAACAAAGCAGTTTATGTATTTTAGGAAAAAAAAAAACAACAAGGAATTTCCAGTTTTGCTCGTTTGTTTGTTTTTAAAAGACACATAATTCAGTGCTTTCAAAACCCGCAAAACCAACCATAACAAGAGGCAGGGCATTCTCTGAAGTTACAGAAGAAGCCCCCAGGAATCTCCTCTCAAAACAGAGACTCACTAACATAACTGTCAGCTTTTTAGAAAAGTAAATAAGATTTTTGGATTGGTTGAGTACTAAGGGTCCCAGGTGATGGGCATTACTCAGCATTACTCACTGTCTTCTGAGCTTTCAGATGATCTTCCCTAGTCACCCCTGCCTCAGCACAAGGTCCCTCAGGCTCTCTTAGCATGCATATGTCTGAGACAAGGTCAATTTCTGGTTTACATTTTACTGGGAGATTATTTGCCAGATGATATACTGAAACACTGCATGGTATAAAGTTTCATAATTCAAACTTTTTGTTTTTTCCCAGGATGGCAGCCTCTTAACATCACCTTTTCTGCCTTTGCAATAATTTAATGCATCTTTTTTTCAATATCTGTAGTTTCACTCAGAATAGTTTTCTATTGTACCATGTGCTCCAGAGTCTTAGCCTCAAGTACAAAGGAAAAGGAGGACAAAAGAAGCAGAAAGCTGCACTATGCCCCTTCATTGAACATAATCCTCTAGGTGAAATGTGGCTCTGGTTCAACACAGAGGCATACCAAGGTTTTCTCAACCTTCCCCAACCAGACAATAAAATATTAATCTTGGGATGCCTTCTTTCAACCAAAACCTTAAAGAAATGAGTGAGAAAAAGAAAAATAGGAGACACCAACATTCCGTAGCTTAAATCTGATATTATTTTTATAACCCTTCTAGGTAAACTGGGTATGAGGTTTCCCAGCTTCTCCTTGGTTCCTGAACTAAGGAGCTCTTAGGTTAATAACTTCTACATGTTACTATGTCCCAGAAAGGAAAAGGTCATGGAGGTAGAGGCACTGAACTTAAATTTCACCTCTCCACCAAACTTCTCCTATGACCCTGAGCAAGTTAGTTAGTTAATTAGGAGGAGTATCTCAAAGGAATTCAGGCACCTAAACTTACTAGGTTCAAGGGGAATCAAATACTCCTTAATGAAGACATTTTCATGATTAACAGACTACTATTCACCTTTTACTGTATAAGAATTTGTGCTTGAAATGCAGGTACAAAAATTTGGTTGTGTTCTTGTTTTGGGTCATTTTACATTTCAATAGGGATGCATTTAAAAAAAATAAAAGGAATGCAGAAGTGATTTAAATCAGTGATTTAAAAACCAATGTCTCATTTCTTTGTGCAGCTGCAAATGTTTTAGTAAGCTTTTCTTCAGGTATCATGCAACTTTTAAAACATACCTCTATGTGAAAAAAGTTACTGCTACAGGGTGCTGTCCTGGGCCCCACAATTTAAGGAGGATTTAAAGGGCTTTGAACGTGTCCAGAGGAGGGCAACAAAGGTGGGGAGAGGCTTGGAGGAATGTTTCATGAGGAGAAGCTGAGGACTTTGGGCTTGTCTAGTTTGGAGAAGGAGGTGCTGAACATTCCTTCCTAGTATCCAGGGACAGGATACATGGGAATGGTTCAAAGCAGCACCAGGGGAAGTTTAGAATTAACATTAGGAAGCATTTCTCTACTAAGAGAATGATCAAACACTGGGAAAGACTCCCTAGAGAGGCAGTCGATGCCCCCAGCCTGTCAGTGGCCTTAACAGCATGCTCTGACATTTGGTCAGCCCTGAATTGTTCAGGCAGTTGGGCTATATGATCATTGTAGGTTGTTCTGAACTGAAATAGTCTGTTCTATGCTCTCAAAATCACTTAAGCACCTTTCCAAGGGAAGGTCCACTAATGGAAGAGAAAAGTGAACAATGGTCAGGAATAAAGCATTTATCCTGGAATAAAGAATTTATCAGGAATAAATTCTATTCTGATGGTAGATTTTTATTTTTTCTTAAAATTTTTGAGTGTCAGAAAAAAAGTGTCTAGAAAATAAATGGGTTTTATTACCATCTTCAGATCAAGAAGGGCCATCACCTGATATTATTGTTGTATCATAAACTATTTTAATAGTATAAACATAAACATTTCTCATCAGGGTGGTTATTATTGCCTTCAGTCTAAAGAGAAAGTGAGAAAATTTTCACATACCCAGTACAAATGTCAGGTGTGAAAGAAATCATAGTCTCATCCCCTAAGTATACCAAAATATTAAAGGCTGTATTGCTTGGAAATGATGTCAAGAACCTGGTTTAATTTTGGGCAACTGAAATGATACAAAACCAGATGAGATGAAAAGAACTAGGGATGTATCACTTTCAAGAGTCCTTCTTTCTTCAAGACAGCTTGTTTTTCAAGGAGGGATGTACCTAGACACCTAACACCAAATTATTTCTACAGGTTTACTATCAATTTTTTTTATAGGGAATGGAAAAGGAAAAAAATGTTCATTTACATTCATTTTTATAGCCATGAACTGTGAAAATAATGCATCCAGGACATCTAGATCTCAAAGATGTATTGTGTCCTGTCTCTTCAGTAGACTGTGGATCTCTCAGAAATCAATATATTTGCCATACCTGCCCTGTGAAACAAGATCTATCTAGCAGCTAAAGTCCAAGAGCTTCAGCCTTCAATCAATCTCTTTATCACACCACTCCTTTCCCACTCCTCCCAGTGAAAGCAGCTTGTGCTGTAATGTTACTCTGCTCCATTGATTGGTTCTCCTTGGAGCAGGATATACCAATTATTCAGGTGCACAAGCAGGGGAATTTTCTTCAGCACACAATCCATATGCCAAAACTATTGTTTCATCCATGCTGGATTTGCTAGAGCTCACAAAATTATTTCAGTTAGGGGACAAATTTGAGCAACAGAGAAATTCCAGGAAGAGACCTGCAAGAGTAATAATCTGCTTTTAATTCTGGTGCCAATTTCAGGCACCCTGTTGAGAAATAGGAAGCTTTTATACACACTTTCCTCTCCTACCTACCAGCACGGTGCCCTTTGGCTCAAAGCTCTGCCCCAGCTCACCAGAAAGTGGGTCTTATCCTGTCACTTGTGTTTTCAGCAGTTGCATAAACAAGTTATTATGCTTTTGTGCTGTGACTGGTCCAAAATTTAGCATGTTGTCCACTGAATTCACTGCACTTGTTGGAAGCTCTGCAATACCTTTGAATGGATAAACACATGGAGAACTCATGCACTCAGAAAGTTGTGGACTTTCAAGAGTCAAGAATGAGTCTAGGAAAAGTGCAATAGCTGGATAACAGATTAAAAATTTAAAAGAAAGTAAATGGAAAAACTACATTGACAGATGAATTTTCATCTTTAGGACTATGCTAAATCCCACTTAAAAGGGGAAAAAATTAAATCTCTCAGAGGTATTGCTTTAGAGGATCCCTAGAAAAGGCAACAAGGATGCACCACTTACTCTCATGCCATACTTTGACCAACAGCCGCTTCCTGGTGCAGCTTAGTTTGAGCTCCCTGTGTGACACCATGACATAAAGGATGACCCCTATAAGGAGGGGTTACAGGAGCAGAAGTAGACAGAATATTAATACAAGGCTTCTGGTGTACCCTGTTAACAAAATCATTACTGGAACTCATCTTGGGCTGTGCTATCCAGGTTTGAATGGGAGCCTCCTTCAGAGCAGGGTGCTGCACTGAGGGAGGCTCACTCTACTGAGATTGGCTAGTGCTATGACAGAGATAATTTAATCTACAGAGCTGATATGTGGATTTATATGGCTAGTAAAACCCACATATGTCCATTCAGCTTCTTCTGGGGTTCTCACTGTCTGAGAGAAGGGTTCCATCCTGCAAGAGGAATACAGGGATTTAGGGTGAGATTCCTGCACTGTCTTCTGTGAGTTTCCAACACAAAGTCATACTAACATCCTTTGTATGAAAGTGTACAATTTTTAATGCAAGTTGATGCCATGAAACACTCAAGCAGAAATTCAGGAATATAGGTGGTTCTCATGCTGTCTCATGGTTTTAGACTACTACAACTGCTCTGGGCATATGTTTAAAACCTGTATTCTCATACTGTAGTTATTTCCATGAATGCCCCTCATTCAGTATCTCATTTCTCTCCACCTGCAAGCATGGCACATCCTACTTTTTATTTCCCACACTCAGAGAGAAGATGGGAAATTCCTTTATTAAACCTTAGACCATGAGTTTGACCATTCCTAGAAAACCCCAGATGGCCACAGCTTCCAGTCACCACCATTTCCTTAGTCAGTAATAACCTCATACAGCAGCACCCAGATAGATGTCAGGCCATAACAATAACCAGGCAGCACGATGCTAACTGGGGATGTATAAGCCAACCACAATAAATACAGTCCTGTTGATCAGAACCTGGGATTAATCTCAATTTTTCAATAACACTTTACTTATCAATTCAGTGTGTGTCACTTTAAACCTCAACTTCCTCCCACAGCTAACACCAGGCAGTCCTTTAGGTGTGAGAGTTGTCTCTGCTTGGTTTCATTTTGTGACCTACCACTGGACATGATGGAGCCTTGATCCTTTTGACATCATCATGTTCATTATTTTCAGTCATACCAAGTTGCCATATCTGGGTTATCAATGTCCCCTTCATGATTTAGTATGACCACGATGAAATTAAAAATATTATTATTGCAGAATGCAGGAATTAGCAGTCACCTGGATCATACAAAAAATAGTGTTTCTTATATAGTTCCTAATATTGTAACATAATTTATAAGTAAAGTTTGTCTTAAAATAGACCAGGTGTTAAAAACATTATAGGGACTATTCACACTATTAACTGCCATTTGAAGTATGATTTCTTGTACAAAATAAAGTAAACACATTTACCAAAGGTATCATATGGGGATACACAGTTGCAGGACATTCAAAAAGCAGTCTTTCTAGCATCAAGGTGGAACCTTCATTTCCTCTTCTGATAATGTCTCTTTCACTTTCCCCTTTTGAGAAACCATTTCCCATTTAAATTAATTAAATTATTACTTATGTTATAATGAAGTATAGTTGGGATAGGTACCTCAGAGAAAGGAGAAAAAAATCTCTCTCACGGGGTTTATGTTGGTTTCCTCTCAAAAAAATATTAACATCTGACACACATTCACACTGCTTTGGAGAGATTCTGAATGGACCTACCAATGCAATATCAAAGGGATTTTAAGTAAGACAGAATCAGACCTAGAAACATCCCACCATAAGTAGGACAAATAAGGACATAAGGACAAATCTATCCTTTTAACTAATATGTTCATCTTCAGGAAAGACAGAGTTGACATAAGTAAAAATTCTCCCTTTTTGTTTCTTTGTATATGAACAGCTATCTATATCACAGAATCATGGGATGACCCAGACTGTGAGAGACCTTAAAGATTGTCTTGTTCCAACCCCACTGCCGTGGGCAGAACAAAGGTCTTCCACTAGACCAGACTGCTCAGAGCCCCAGCCTGGCCTTGAATACTTCCAGGTATGGTGCATCCACAACTTTTCTGGGCAACCGATTCCAATACCTCAGCACCCTTACATTAAAGAATTTCTTCCCAATATCTAATCTAAACCTACACTCTTTAAGTTTGAATCCATTCTCTCTTGTCTTTGTCACTATCTAGCCATGTAAATTGTCTCTTTCTCTCTTTCTTGTAGGCTCCCTTTGGATACTGGATGGTCACCCCAAAGCCTTCTCTTTTCCAGGCAGAACAATCCCAATTTCCTGAGCCTTTCCACCTAGGAGAGGTGTTGCACCTTTCTGATTAGCTTGGTAGCCTCCTCCAAATTTGCTCCAACACATTGATGTCCTTCCTGTGCTGGGGACCCCAGAGCTGGATGCAATGTTTCAGGTGGGGTCTCGCCAAAGCAGAGCAGAGGAGTGAAGCAGAATCCCCTCTCTCTCTCCCTGGTGACCATGCTGCTTTTAATCTAGCCCAGGATAGGATTGGCTTTCTGTGAGTGCACATTGCCATGTGATGTCCAACCTCTCATTCACCAGCACCACCAAGTTCTTCCCTGTAGGGCTGCTCTCCATCTGTTCATCCCCCAGCCTGGACTGACACCAGTCCAGGTGCAGCACCTCACCTTGGCCTTGTTAAACCTCATGAGATTCCCACGTGGCCATTTCTAGAGCTTGTCCAGGTCCCTCTGGATGGCATCCTGTCCTTCAGATGTGTCAGCAGCACCACTCAGCTGGGTGTCACCTGCAAATTTACTGAGAATGCACTCGATCCCTTTGTCTATGTCGTTAATACAATGGTCTGTCTATAGATCAATACTTATGATTACTCTCAACAGCATGACTGCACAAGTGAAACTAAGGAAAGTTCCTTCTTCACTGGCCCAAAATTTGTCTGCTCCTTTAATGAAGAAGAGATACAATTTCTTCAACTGATTTACTTTAAATTTTAACAAGTCTTTAACAAAAAAAAAAAAAAATTACATAAATTTGCAAGAAAAATAGAGGTTTTGGGGAAAAGGCCTGTGTATTTTACCGCAGTCCATTTACATATTCCATAATGTATCTTTGAGTAAGTAAATATTATCACTTGAAGTTTTCAAGCTTGTTTCTAATGTTGCTGTTAGAGCAGACATAATCCTAAACAAGAAGCAAAGCCTTATTCTGGCAAACCTGTGTCTTAGGCCGGATCTAACACCTCCAATGCATGTAGCTTTTATACTCAACCTTTGCAGTGCCTTGCCCTTGTGCATCATCAGGGAAAACAGCAGGCTGGCCAATGTTAATTACTGGTAGAGAAAACAGTGCAAATAGCAATGCTGAGATGAGAGGCAGCTTTCCAGGTTGCAAGTCAACACACAATTGCTGTGTGAGTTGTTTTAGCAAGAGTCCCTAAACCTTGAACCCAATGTGAGAGGGACTCGCCCTGCCCAACGCTGCTGGCAGGATGCTTGCACAGACCTCACACACACTGCACCAGCAACAGATTCTTGCATGTTTGTAGATGCACTTGGGCTTCCCTTTATTGAGCCCCCTTCAGCCCTCCTGATGGTGTCTGTCAGGTCTCAGAGTTAAGGAAAAGCTACAGATCACATCATAGGTGAGGCCAAAGATTAAACCCTCCAGATAGCCACACTCCTCTGTGATAGCTCACAGAGTGTCTTTCTCCTGCCTGGTGACCTGACCTTCCCTGGCACCCCATAGGACACTGGATGCTAAAGTTTGTGGAAATCATGGCTGGTAATACACTCTATATCTTCAAACTGTAGAGAGGGTAGGCCATGCAACTCAATCTTCTGTAAAGATTTCCCCTTGTCAGACTACATACATGGGTCAAGAGGAGGGGAAAATAAAATCTCAGAAGCAAACCTCTGAACAAAATTCTTCTCCTGCCAGCCAGGGTCTTCTAACCCCTCTTACTCATTCTCCATTAAATTAAAGCAGAGAGAACACTCCCTTCTCAATTGCAAACCGACTTCTGATTATTAGTTAATTAATCTTTGTATTCATAAGATTCTAGAAAACAATAGAATTGAATGTGTGGGAGGACAGAGGATAACTTGAAAGAAAATATTTATATAGGTAAAATAAATGTGACAAGAGAGTGATATTACTCTCTATGCAGTGAGGCAAGAAGAGAGAAAAAAAATCAATTTGCTACAGGAAAAAGTCAAGGATGTTTTTTAACCCAGAGAAGGGTATTGAAGAATGAACACCCTACTTTTGAGTACAGTAATGACAGGAATTTATAGCAAGAATACATACAAAAGTTCACATCTTTCCTAAAGTTGTAGAGAATTTCATTGTAGCTTTTAAATGTAACAGTGGTGGATTTCAGCCTGATTAATCTGGAGACAAAATTTAAAACTCATCCTGACCATTCATGGAAATTATCCAGTCCACCCACTCATTTCAATCCTCTTGTCCAAAGTCAAATTATCAAACCAGGGGATGGAAGAAGAAAAACAGAGCTATGATCTCTGAAACCAGTACTTTAGAGGTGAGTTGGTCTCTGGGGTTGATACAATATAGCTGAGCGTCCTTGAAAAGGCAAGGGAACTGATATATACTTGCAAACTATTTTAAATCACAGTGGATTATTAATTTTCTAACCTTGCATTTTCTGCTGTTGTTGGCTTGCTGCTTCTCTGAACTGGTCTCTGGAAATCAAGACAGTTGTTCTTAACAGTGGTCCCTGGTCTGCTTACAGAGACCTGCTCTGCTGCAAAGTATATACAAATAGTTGTTTACTCAGAGTTCAACAAACTTCTGGGTAGCTATTATTTGGCAGGAGCAGCTGACTGACTGCCTTTAAAAAGGAAGGGAGAGAGAGGCCAATAAAATTTGGCTAGGCTGGGTATTACTAAAAAGCAGGTCATTTCAAATTCCATTTAAGTAGACTCATTAAATTATGTGTTTTTTAAGAGCACTGCGTATCCTCCTTCACACATACCATGATCACTGTTAGCTGGTGTTTCCCAAATAGGTGTCTCAAGGCACCCAGTAAAGTCATTAATGGATGTGCAATAGATCCCATTGTCTCTCTCAATGGAAACACAAAAACTTATTTCCTATTGTAAATACTGGCCCTTGAAAAGGATAAAATCAATACAGTATTTGTTGTGTTAATAAATGCAGCAAAGCATTAATTACTAATAGTTTATTTGTTTCTGCAGAATTCTTCATTCCACAGAATTGTGTTCCAGAAAAACCACCAAAACCTGAACCACTAAATATTGATTCAAATAATCTGAAGTCATTAAAATCAATTTTTGTTTCCTACAAAAAGTTCCTGGTCTGACAGAAAAAGCATTTAGTTTTCAGAAATACTTAAATTATTTAAAAAAAAGAAAAAATACAGATTAAGAAAAAAAGTACCAGAATTACGCTTTACACTGAAAACCTCAGATCATTAACTCCTACTAAATTCCACTACCAAAAGGGCAAGTGAGTAATAAAAAATTAAAATCTTGTCATTTAACCTTTCATCTAGAATGGATACTTACATGCTTTTCTTTGAAGGGGGAGGGAAAGTATACAACAGAACAGTATTCAGCATTTTCCATTTCCATTTCATCATAGTGTACTTGACAATACCGTATTTTGCCAGTAGACATAGAATACGCAGTTGTCAAGAAAATAAAATAGATGTGACCATCTAGATGTACTGAAACACAGTATAAATTAGGTGATTTATGTGTATGCTACATCTTCAAACTGTAATCTCATCTAAGACTCACCATCATATATATAAAAGCAAGAAATCAAGAAGGAATAGCATGATGAAAAGGTTTTATTGGTTTTGGGTTAAATGGTAGTACTGTCATGAGAAACAGGCAACTTATGCAGATTGCTGCAAATGAGCTCTAATTAAGACAGAACACTGTAGAAAGACAAGAAAGACATAAAATAGATAAACCTAATAAAAAATAAAAACCATCACAGGATATTTCATTTTATATTTAGTAGGCTGTTTTTATATCTTTCCACTTATAAAGATAGCTGTGCAAATAACAAGCAGAACTGACACAGAGGAGTAATGAGCTATAAATATTAGCAAAACTTTCCAAAAGGCATTTGCTAAACGACAAGTCTATTATAACTGCAAAGATCCTATAGAAGGAGAAAATTCCACCCATCTCACTCTCCTGGAAGCAAAAAAATCCAGTGTATGCAGATTCCTGCTTCCAGTTCTGTAAAACACCAGATTAGAACCTAGCAATGATCTGGATTTTCATATTCACTGCTCCATGAACAGCAGTTTGTGCTAGAGCTAGAAAGCCTCAGAGCACCACAGCGTTCTCCAGACTTGTCCAATGGACCTTTCTCAGTCCTTTGCACGGGCACATTATATCATGGCCTTGTAACAGAAATCTCATCTCAGCAAATTCTCATATGCCTTCATGGTATTTCAGTGAACCATGGTAAAGAGATAAGAGCAGAAAGGCAGGATGTTTCTAAGAAGTTTTTTTAAGTCTGCATCTTCAAAGGTGCTTCTTCAGTATAAATGCTTGAACAAACCTGATTACTAGGGGATTTAATCAGTGACTCCCTGTTTCTAGACAGGTATCAGACTACTAACAAACTTCAGTCTTTCTTGTAGTCACCTGAGACTCATATCACACTTTCTCTGACAACATTATTTAATTTCTTCCTGTGGAGCACGTGGGGAACACCTCCAGCCTCAAAACCATTCTCTGAGAACTACAGTGAATGAGGAAGAGCATCACTGATACAATAAAATACATTTATCAAACACTGTTTTCATGTATGCACAACCATGACCATGACCATCTATATTTAGAAGCAGTTTCAGAACCTTTTCATATTGGAATAAAGGATACTGGCAGTAAATTCACACTTTTACCTATGTAAATGGGCAGTATCAACTGGCAGCTATCAAAACTTACTGTCATAAATTATATTAGCTCTTTTTTGGGTTTTTATATTACAGAAAAAAAAACCCAAAACAAAATAAAAAGACCCCAAAATTCTATTTCCAGTGACCATTTCGAGTTCTGCAGGAAGTTTAAACAAGATTAAACAGATAAGCAATAATAATAATATTACCAACTAAAGAAAAGCAGCCCCTATTTCATGAACCCATAACTTTCCAAAGCATTGCTATTTTTATGTGAGGTATTCAAATTTCGATCTTTCCTGCAATTGTCTTTATTTTTCAATCTGAAGAAGATGCAAAGAAATTAGCTCTTCTCTTTCTATGTTTTCTTCTCCAAGATAAAGCCTAACCATATATTTTGGTTAGCACTGGTGAAGAGGAGACTGCAGTGTGAAGCCCAGGGAGGAAGTGATCATTGGTGAAGAGTGCATGTTTTGACTGTGTTGAAAAAGAAGCAGCAGCAGTTGAAAAGCTATTTCTGAAAACATATGAAGAACAGATCAAATTAATCTCACTGGGTTTTTTGTTTCTTTTTCCCCCTAATCCTCCCTTCTTGCTGGGAACCACCTCATTAAACTCATTTCTTACATGTCTTTGTACCCAAAGCCAGTTGCAATAATAAGAACTTGCATTCATCCAATAAAACCTATGAAGAGTGCTGAATATTTCTGCACGCCATCTACTGGTACAGTTTTCCAAAGCTATGACATCTATCATTAAAAAAAAAAAAAAAATTGCCACAAAAGACATACTTGAGCAATTTCAACCTTGCATGGACTTCAGATGTTCGCAACTAAGTTGAAGCAATTCTTACCTGCAGCAAGCGGAATTTTGCTGCATAGATTATCAAATTTTCTGTGCTAAATCAGCTAGACATCAAGTGAGCCATCAGCAGCTTCCCTCACAAACCCCTGCTCCTGTCTCTGCATGGAGATACTACCTCTACCCTTGCACTCCACTGGGAAGCTCATCCAGACACAGCCTCACCCCCAACATGTGAGCAACCAACTTTTTCCCACTGGCATCCTCTCCCCACATTTCCATAGTCCTTTACTGAGGATCTGTGAACAAACTCGCCCCCCTACACAAACAACCCACACACACACACAGAATGACAGAGGATTTTAAAGCCTTTTGAGTAGTTATTTGATCTCTCTGAGCTGTAAGACTTGACAATCATTTCAGGCCCTTTCCTTAGCTTCTTAATGCTGCTAGCTCTCTTGCTTCCATGAGCCAGTGTTTCGTAAAGCCCCAGCTGCTCTAATCAAGATATCTGCAAGGGAAGCTCAAATCTTGTTTTTAAAGTAAATTTCCAGCCTTTGCAGATAAAAAGTGTGAAAGCACCATGGCCTCAGGCTCAAAAACAGGCAAACAAGCCCTAAATGTATTATTAAAAAAATAATCAAAGGCTTGGAAAGAATGACTCATTAGTTTTGAATTCTTCAGATAAGTAATACTTATTTTTGGTGAGCATTTCACTGCTCAGATTCCACTTTAGAGAAAAAAAAATTGGTTTAGAGACAGTTTTCAAAGTGACCAATACCTTCAACTCCTTATTCCCTGCTGCCCCTCCCAGCTGGCTTTCAGCTCATCAGCTTCTGAGATTGTAGGTCCCAAACTCCTGGGCTACAATGAGCTGAGACCTTCCAGCAGGTAGGCTGTCATCAGTTTGCTCTTAAATGGAACCGTGTGCCACAAGCCCTTGAAATAAATGCCTTCATTAAAACGTGGGACAAAATCTCCACAAATGTCTAATGTTGCTGTGCAGAACACGAGGAAAATCTGTGGTGTGGGTAAGATTGAAGGTGCATGGAGGCTCTGTGCATCAGGTTTTGTGGTATCCCACACAGCTCTGCATTTTCTGTGCTCTCAGTTAATTAAAAGTACATTTACACAGCAAAGCATTATATGCTTCTGCCACAGTTTAACTGATTATTTGCCCCTTGTCTTTGCCAGAAATACCTTCATAGTAACACTTCCATTTCTGGAGTGGACAAATAAATCAGGAGGCAAATCACATGTTGTTTTTCCCTATATTTAAATACAGCACAGTTTCTAATGAATGAACATAATTGGTATTAAATATCAAGGAGAAAGCTTACTAAAATAAACACACAGGTATTTACACATGTCCAAGCTGCAGACCCGAAACCCAAGAGATGTGTATGCAAGATCTTTTCCTCATCAATCTATAGTGACACAGGTGAAAACAAATGTAAGAGGTGTAGCTTTTCAAGGGTATGTCAGATTCTTATATCTGTACCAGGTTAAAATTTGGCTCAATTTACTACAAGAGCATCCAAATTCATGAAGATATACTACAAGAGCATCCAAATTCATGTAGATACCTGGAACAGTTACTGTAAGATCAATTGTTTTTAACCCAGCATGTACTGTACAGATAAGGCAGCATTTTAAAAATCTTTCTGCCTTAATATATCAATGTAAGCAAATGCAAAACTTTTAAAATCACAGGACTTGGGTAAACACACCTTCTGTTTTCTGCATACTTTATTGTAGCTACCTCAAGCTTATTTTACCTCTTAACCCCTTCTCCAGTTCTGTACTGGCCCATCATCCTGGCACATATGTCCCATGGACAAGGTGCTGGTGTCCCCTCCCTTCTGATCTCCATCACCTTACCCTGCACTTCTGCCTGCAATCCAGACTCTCCACTTCCCATCCTTGCCAGCCTCACATGCCTTACTCATCCCCAGCGGCTTATGTTTGCCTCTCTTGGCTGAAGCTACAAAGTAATACGTGCAGAAATGTCAGTGTTTTAAAAGCACTGTGTAAAAATGGTGCTTTATACTACAGATAGATTGGAGGATCCTTCCTCACTCCCAGCTCCATCTCATTCTTCCAATAGTCCCATTCAGTTCTGTGGGCCAAATTTTGTCACTCCCTTTGTCATGCAGAGTAGGATCTCAGCCTTTGAATAGTCCCACTGATTTAAATGGGACTTATTCACACAATCAGCCATTAGTAAGAATGGAAAGAGAAGCTGACATTATATAGTAACATTTCTAATATATGTCTTCTGATGGCACAGAACAACCTACTAATGATGAAACCTTTACAAAATTGTAGCTCTCATTGCTATATTTTTGACAAACTAGAAAAATCTCATTTCTGTGAATCATATTAGTTTTAGAGAATATCATCCAAAGTATATCACAGGGATGCAATGAAATCTCAGAATATAGCAGACCTATGCATCTGTTTTTACATTACTGTATAAGAGAAATTGTACTCTATCTAAAAGAAGAAATAAATTGTCTACAACTGTTTAACAACAACAATCCTTCCATTCACAAAACAAAGCTATGATGAAGAACACGAATAAATATAGACATAGCTCACCAAATCCACATACAGGTGGAAATAAAATTTAGTTGTTTAAAAATGCATTTCTATATCTTATATATAACATTTTAAGGTAATTGTACTTCAAAATGATTAATTTTCAGTACATAGAAGCTTCAAGCCACTGAGAATCCTAAAGAGTAAGAAATTAAAGGTAAGGCCTCAAAACATACAGGAATTTAACGTTTTAAATGGTCATATATATCAAATTAATGCATTCTCTGTGTTTCAGGCCAAACCAAAGTTCTAAAATAAAAGAGGTTCTTTAAACAAGCTCCATGAAAGAAACTGATCTCTTAAAAATAACACTGCAGGTGCCACAATATTATTGTGTATATATTGCTGCTGTATTTTTAATAGTCACTCATTCCTTTGGAGAGCAACTTGTAAAAGAATTATTCATTCTCTCTGTGCATACATTTTGAGAATAATTCACTGTACTTTTCCAAATTATTTTCAAAGTGTACACACACAGGAAAGGATACAAAACTTTTCCCAGGCTACATTTGAAAGCTTGTCAGCACTCAGAGCTAAGGCCTTTAATCCCAGGCTTTAAATAATTTAGGTAACACTTGATTACTCCATTGCTGGAACATCAAGCTCCGCAAAATCTGAGTAACACAATATTTGAGGGAAAAAGAGAGAATACTCTACTTAAGTAAAGCACATTTCCTGCAAACAAATTGTGAACTGCAGCCTGATGTTTGCAATGCAAACTCTGGTAAAGCACCACTGAGGCTGCCCCCCAAATAACACTTTATTCCAGTTTCCACTAACAAAACCATTTAGTGTGGAGTTCTGTGGTGCACTAGTCACAGCTTACACACTATGAAGTATGATATTCACAAGGCTTAAGGAACAGCTTCTCCTTAGGTTTATAATATTTCATTATATCCTCCAGCTAAAACGTCCACATCGACTTCAGATTAACAAACCCCCCACCACCACCACCACACAACGCACACACAATTTAGTCAGACAAAAAAAACCCAAAAAACAAAAAACAAAAAAAGAAGTTTTTACCTTTCTTGTGGACTAAATTTTTTCTTGAGAGAACAATTTCATTTTCTCAGGTAAGCCACAGGGGATTCAATATTTGCTGTCTCTATGCATTTGCTAAATTAAAAAAAAAATAGTACAAATGGCTTTGTTCTCTTAGGTACATCTGTACCTGTACCGTTAACAAAGTCTGAACTACTTCATTTTTTCATTTGTGTTCTCCATTTAACAAACAGTTCTAGCCAGCAAACAAAACTTCTCTGTAAAAAGTAGTTTGGATCATTTTCAGGGGGGTAAGAGGCATGAACATCATAATGTGTGCTGTGTGACAATCTATGCACATTTCATTACACAGAAATACCAACTTCTTTAAGAATAATTAAATATCCTAAAAAAATTATCAGAAGATAACGAAGAACAAACAAACACCTCCCCCTGCGAATTACGTTATAATTTAATATAAATTATTAGGTCCTTAAGTTTCTTTTTCACTGCTGCCTTTGAATCCTTTTTTGCACAGAGGAATACAAAGTTTTCATCTTAAATCTGTTAGTTCCTTTTCCCTCCAAAGCTCACCGTTCAGCCCTGTACAATGTATACTGCTAGAAAATCAGGACCAACAACAACAAGCCCATGACTGCCCTCAGCAGAGTCAATAAATGGCACATTTGACTCTCTCTCATACCATTTGGAACCAAGTCCTCACACAACTTCTGCCCTGACACCTCATCCATCAGCTCTTAAAGCACGAGAGCAGAACCCCACAAGCAAACCTCTTCTCTCCTACGCCATCTCCAGAGCTGAGGCCCAGATGAGAAACAGCCTTATCTTCCAGAATAGCAAGGATACACCTCTAAGATCAGACCTTGGCAATTTGACCTAAAACCATCCTTACTTGCAAAACAATGTCTCCATCATCTTCAGAGCAAGAAGGGAAGAGAGTGAGAGGGAAAACAGGGGTGGGGGTAGGGGAGGAAAGTCCGGTCCTCTCTGACCTGATTGGAAACTTTGTTGTGGCAAAAAGAAAAAAAAATAAAAAAATCTCTTTGGCCAGTTGAGAAACTGCCTATGGTTGCTCTTGTATTGGGAGGGTCTGTTCAGGGTTTCTCAATCTTCTTTTCTCTGTCTCTCCCCCCTCTCTTTCTCCCCTTCTCTTGTTTCAAAAGGGGCCTCTGGTCAGCGCTGATTAATAAGTGTTTTTTGTTGTGAAGTGTTGAATAATAGAAGATGGCCAGTGACCCAGGAAAGACTAAACCTTGTGCTACTTTATTGTGGCAAGCTGAGAAAGGGGCTTTAGGACAGAGACCCCAAGCACTGACCCGCACACATCCTGTGGATTCCCTATTCATTCTCACAGCCTCCCAGTCGCCCAGAGCTCCCATTGTTTGCCAAGCAACAATGGAGATTTTGCACAGAAAGTAAAGCTCTCTTCAGATTCCTCCCTGATGTTTTGCATTTGGGGAAACAACCATCCTTAACAAGTTTTTTTTTTCCCCTAAACTGAATTTCACGAAACTCCTAGGATTTGGACTTTTATTCTCATTGCTCAAGACTTTCCATACAAACCTAAGAAAACAAACATTATCTCTTAATAAATACTTTTTTTTTTTTCCTTTTTAATTACCCAACACATTTTTCCTGGGGTACTGCTTCCCTAGTGATTTAAGGGGAAAATTGAGGATTCTTTCCTTTTATTTCTTAGCATATGCTTTAATGCACATTACGTATCATATTATTCCTAAAAATAACTGTATTGAAGCCGTCTCTGTTTGAGTAGGAGCCAACTGAAGAGTGCTGCTTCTTTCAAAAAAAAAAAATTAAATAAAAGCAGAAGATTGAAATATCTTGGTTTGTTTCTGCCCTGATTAGGCAAGCATAGCTTTTATCTCCTCGAAGGCTGGCCCTTTCCCCACTCTCCAAACAAAGAGTTCATCTGCAGCCACCAAGGAGGGCACATGCCATTCCATAGGCTTGCTCTGATTTACCTGTAGGGTCCAAACCACATTTGTCATTCTAACCTAGGCATTTATTTGCTCTCTAACCATGTGGATAAATAACTCTTGCATCTGTTGAGCCTCTGGGTAGGAGCACGATTAGAGGGAGCAGAGGCCTCGGGATCTCAGAGTTTTGTTTAATTGCTTTCTCTGGCCTGTTATACATGGATTTCCATTCTTCTGAGGTATCCACTTACACATGTCACCAAGTGGCTAGGTTAGGGTGTTTGGTTGTACCTTGCATTTGCAGGTTTTGCGTCTTCTTGTAAATTTATTAGGCATTAAAAAACAAACAAACAAACAAATAATCACCAAGAGCGGAAGAATGTTGCAATCAATAGGACAAATTTCTGCTAAACTGCTAAGAATGGGATTTCTTCTCCCTCAGTTATTTGAATCTATAACTGACTGAACATTTTTATCAGGACCATTGCTTTCTCTCGGCGTTTACACCTGAATAGGGAGGTCTAGAAATCCACCCTTTGGAGGTGAGGAAGAAAAGACCAGTCTGTCAGAGAAACCTTTAACAACTGAAGGGGGAACAACAGTCTTTATTAAGGATATTGGGTAGCAGAATTACCTTGGCGGGGGCGGGAGGCGTTGTAAAACATCCATTTGCAAAAGGCTCTCAGGCTGAAACCCTTTCATCGGTGGCGAGGGGAGGGGGAGGCAGGGCGGGGGCTCGCAAACCCCCAGCTATCTCCATTTGTCAGCTCCACAGAGGAGGGGTGGTGGAGGCAGCGGTGCGGAGGGGTGGGCTGCCCGGTGGTCCCTGCTGCCCGGAGCGGGACGCAGCCACAAGTGCGCTGAGCACGGCGGGCTCAGCCCGGGGCGGTGCGGAGCAGCCGAGCCCGGCCTTTCACTTTCGTGCCCACCGCATCAGCCTCGGGAAGGGGGAAGTGGGGGGAGGAGAGGAGGGAGGGAAGGCAAGCGCCCTGCTGTATTGTTCCCCTGCCGAATTGATATGCTAATTCCCCTTGTGAGGGCATCACAAAGAACACCTTGCACTTCTGAAAGACTTTTGTGTCCTGGACGGAGAAGTTTATTATCAACTAATTAGCAACAACTTCTAGCAATGAGTTGGGTTACATTTTCATAAGCTTTGAACAAACATCCTGAGCTGCGTTGTGTCGGGATGATGGGCTTGCTAAGGAAAATAGAGTCCTAAATAAGGGAATGAGCTTTAATAATTAGCGCCTGCTATATGCGGAGCCTCTGTCGACGTAAGTCTTCTTCCGAGGCTTTTGATTCACGTTGCTTCCAGGATTGCAAAGGACCCTGACAAGCACTCTACAAAACAAAATCTTACTCATGGATGACTAGCCATTTTTCCCCTCATATTAAGGCTCTTTCCTTACAACCGAAGAGCATTTTAGACTACCATGATAAAGCACCGAGGATACTCAGTATATAAAGACGCTCAGTACAATTAAACATATTCATATTAGATATTATTTTGAGAGGTTTGCTGTAGTCAGTCTAGCACTTTGAATATAAAAATAGTCTGGGAAAATGGAAGGGTATATTAGAAATTACAAAAAGAAAACATCTATAAATTTCACAGGCTTTCTGTTTGTTGTGGTGGTTTATTGTTTATTGGGGGTTTTGACATTTTTTTAAAATTTGGTTTGGTTTTTCATTCTGTATTACTCTTCTTATAGTTTTTTCACAGAAGGAGGACTGGGTCTCAGTACTAGGTTAACTCAGTTCTCTCATGGCAGACTTCCTGCATCTTTAGAAACAAAAGTATATGCTGTTTCTTTGGTTGAAAGTGAAACTATGAAAACCAAGAGGACTTTACTTTTACCACTGTAGCAAGCCCTAGTTATTTTCTGCATTGCTTTATGCTACCAAAACAGAGCAGAAACAATCCTCCGAAGATAGGCACGTTCTATGGTTTACTGATTGACTGGAATTCTTATTGACTGGAAACAACGTACTTACAGCTTCACATTATGCTGTCGGGTTTTGGCTTTTGAGGTGTGTGATGTGGTGGGGGAGTGTCATATTGCAGTTCGAATCAGTACTAGGCTGATTTTGCAGTTTATGCATGGATTTCCAGTGTGGCTTCCTAAACCTGCCCTGGACCTGAGGAGACCACTGAGGAAACTACAAGCCTTGGACCCATATTGGGATGCAGAAAAAAAACAGATCGGCCCTGGCTGCTTTTGCAATTCACTTTATCCTCTCCTACTCAGTACATTTAATGGGAAAACACACTCTCCATCGCTCGGTCTCTTTCTGGCCCCTTCTCCAAGCAAATTCATTTGTTTAAAATCCTAAAAGGTGGTATAAAGTCTTATTGAAACCCAGCAACGTAAGGGGTGGGAGTGGATTAGATTCCTTCATTTCCTTTTGGTAATCCTAAATGCAGCTATCTCTGGTTCCCTAATCTCCTCTAGAGTCGGATTACCACCCATTTGAGCAAGTGCAGCTGGAATTAGGGGATGACAAGCATGCAAAGAAAGTGCCAAGAACTCCTGAGGTGACAGAGATGTCGGGGTGGCTCTGGCCACTCCGCAGCACCCTGGTGTCCTGCAGGGCACCCCGGGCAGTGGCGTGGGGTGATGGGGACAGCCCTGGGCCGGGCAGTGCCCACCGGCCCCGGCGCAGACCGGCCTTTCTCCTCGCTGTGGCTCCGCAGCGGCAAGGGCCACCGCTGGGTCGCTTTGGTGCTTCATTTGCCTCGTGACAGGCTCCTGCTAGCCCTGCGGCTTTCTGACATGGCCAGGCGAGCCACACTGTGCCATACACAAATATGTGGTTTTATATATATATATATATATATATATATATATATATATATACACACATACATGAATGGATGTTCCTGCATTCACTGAAAGAAAGAATAGATATAAAATAGGTGATGAAATGTGGAGCGAGTACAACCTTGTTTATGCTTTTCTCTGTCCACCTGGAAAGAGTAACCCTGCATGAAAACACACGTTTGTGTGTGTGGTTATTTTTTGAAACAATCCCTCATATTTGATTGAAATGGAATATGCCGCTGTGTATATCAAAGATAAAGCTTTATTTTTAGAGGCCTGTAATCCTTTCAAGGAGGTTTTGTTGATATAAGACTTCATTGGAAAGTAATTGTGGATTGTATGGCTCTGACCTTTGCAGAAAGCAGGGTGTGGGTCTGTGCAGCAGAGAAATACTGTGCATCAATTTCTTGTGAAGCCCCTGCAGACCAGCTAAGTGTGCGTACAAGTTCAATAATTTATTTAAAAGGTTACAGTTAGTGGCTCAGTCGTCAAAGTTGGGGACATGGTATTTTTATACTAAGTGAAATACACTATTTAAATATATTTTAAAATAAATAAATGAAAAAGAATAAGGCCAGGCCTTCTACACAAATTGGAGGCGGCTAAATGCTCTTTTGTGCCTGCAGCTCTAAGGAGGCTGTGATGCATGTGAAGGAAAGTGACTGACTTAACTCATTGGGATTCAGGGAATGGCCTGCCCTCTTTTGGAAAAAAAAAAAAAAAAAAAAAAAA